>NC_063196.1:36200597-36208876 GCF_017589495.1 Alosa alosa | reverse complement strand
TTGCTAACTGTGCCGAAGCTACAAATTTGAATCTGCCCCCATAATTATTCTACTTTGTCTTTTATTACTTTTTTACTACTTTCGCCTATTTTGGTTACTAATTATTCTTCGGCTTTTGCCCGATTTTTACCCTTTGTGTGTTTTTATGTTTTCTTTTTATTATGATCTCACCTTTTAACCTATTCTTGACTTATATTGTCTTTCTATGCTTTTTATTTGTTATTATCGCTTGGTTTTTGTTTATGTAAAGCACATTGAATGACCTCTGTGTATGAAATGTGCTATATATATAAACTTGACTTGACTTGACTTGACACACACACACACAAATGCACACACACACACACACACATACACACATGCACGCCCACACACACATACACACGCACACACACACATGCACACACACACACACACACACACACACAAATGCACATGCACACACACACATACACAAACACACACACACACACGCACGCACGCACGCCAATACACACACACAAACACATTACGCCAATAATACATACACGACACATGTATTATGCACGCATGCACTCACACAATACCACACATTACAATGTACATGCATTAATAATAATACCATGCACGCTTTACACACACATGTACATGCACACACACGGTACACACAATAAATGCACATGCACACACACACTTCATACACACACACCACATGCACTCCTAATAATACACACATGCACTCACACACACATGCATGCACACGCATGCAAGTATGCACACACACACACACGCACATACATGCACAAACACAGACACACGCATCTTACTTTACCATGTAATACAATAATAATAATACTAACACACACACAAATGCACATGCACACACACACACACATGCACGCCCACACACACATGCACATGCACACACACACACACAAATGCACATGCACACACACACGCACACACACATACACATACACAGACACGCAAATGCAAATACACACACACACACACATGCACGCAATAACAATATACACACACACAGACACAAATGCACATGCACATTAATAAATGCACATACATTGACACACATTATGCCCACGCATGCTAACACACACACATACATTAATCAATAAATGCACATGCATCATCATCATTGACACATACACATGCATGCCCCACACACATTATGCATCACACACACACATTAATACACATGCCCATGCACACACACACACACACACAAATGCACATTACACACACACACACACACACATGCACGTACCCCACACACACATACACGCGATATCGCATTACATATTACACACACATGTAACAATACACAATAAATGTATTACGTGCACACACATTAATATTACACAAAAACACACACCTGTTACACACGCGACGTGACGCTTAACACACACAAACACACACACATTATTATTACATACATGCACATGCACGCATGCACTCACACACACACACACCGACACACGCACGCCCACACACACACACACACATGCACACACACACACAACAACACCCCGAAGACATGCACGCTTCTCGCCCACACACACACACACATGTATCTCACATTACACACACATGGACACGACACGTGATGTAGTATGTATTTCATATTATTAATGCGAGGGACATACATGCACAAACACAGACACGACACATGCATTATACACACACGGTATCCATGTACAAAACATCGATGGATATCGCGAATTCCATGCAGAAGTCACACTTTCTCCAAGACATTATACACGCATCGCAGTATGTACATGCACTAAATATAGACACACAACAAACATGCATATTACACATCCACATGTGCGTGAGATGCACACACACACACATTACACACGCATATTATCGCCGCTTAAAATGCAAATGTATATGTGTACACACACATTACATATTACACACATGTACGCTTCACACACACATGTATTACACACACACACACATACATTATTACACATACAAATGCACACACACACACGCACACACACATATTATTACACACACACAAAATGCACATATACATTAACACACATCGGCATATTACACACATTAAATGTATATATACACACACACACACACACATGTATCGCTTCACACACACACTATTAATATATTAAAATGTATATGCACACACACACACACACATACACACATGTATTTACCCACACACACATTATCGCATTACTACATTAGACATTATGTATACATGCACATGCACACACACACATATTATTATTAATAAATGTATATGTATTAACACAATACATACAAAAACACACACAATAATTCCACACACACACACATCGCGACGACGTGACAACAACACACAAACACACACACATTATTATACAGCATGTGTACATGTATCGTGAGCGTAATTTCACACACACACACACCGATATTAATGACGCTTCTAATACACACACACACACACACACATATTATACATTACATGTACTTCACACACATACACATTAATTGACCGATATGTATGTACACACACACACACACACACAAATACACCGGATATGTATTACACACATTAATAATAAATGCATTATGCACACACACACACATTACACACATGCACGCTTTACACACACACACACATTATTAATGCATATGCACACACACACAATAAATGTATATTAATGCACACACACACACACACACACATGCACGCCACACACATTATTACGTAACACACCTTACACACACACATTACTACACACATTAATGCGATATGTACACACACACACACACACACACACCATTAAATGCATTATGTACACACACATGTATCGGGCCACATTACACATGTATTATGCACATGTACACACACACACACACACACACACAATGTAAATGCACATGCACACACACACGCACACACACATACACAATAACAATAATAAATGCAAATGTACATTACATTAATACACACACAATACATGTATCGCCTACACACACACACACACATATTATATTAATAAATGTATTATGCACACACACACAAATGTATTATACACACATTATTACACACACACATGTATCGCACACACACATTATTACACACACACAAATGTAATATGCACACACACACAATACACATACACACACATGCATGTACTTCATTACGACACACACACACATGCCCATGTAATACACACACAAATGCACACACACATACACACATGCACGCCTTACACACATACACACACGACACGCACACACACAATACATGTATGCACACACATTAACACAATAAATGCACATGCACATGCACACATTAATACATACACAAACACACACACACCTACATCGTACGCGACGCACGCCAACATTATTATACATGACGCGATTAATACACATGTATTCAAAAGATAATACACTCACACAAATGCACATGCAAATGCACATGCACACACACACATTACTACACACATAATTCCCACACACACATGCATACATGCAATGCACACATTACACAATAATAAAATGCATATATGTTGGCACACACACCCACAATACCACATGCCCCACACACACACACACACACATTACAATAATACACAATAATACACACACACCCTTCTACACACAATACACACACACACATTATGCTCTTTTTACACACACATGGGGAGTATTATGCATGCAAGTATGTACACACACACGCATTATTGTTATTTACAAACACAGACACACGCACACATGTATTATACACACAACGCAGCATCCATGCACAAAAACACGTATGATTATCGCACCTTATGCAGTCACACGACAAGACGCACGCGACGCAGCATGCACACATGTGCACCAACATAGAGACACACAAAACACACACGTAGATACACATACATCCATGCGCATGCACACACACACAATAATAACACACACACGCATCGCGCAGCATGCACATGCACTAACATAGACACACAAACACACACGCATACACACACATCCATGCGCATGCACACACACACACACGCACGTGCATGCACATGCACTAACATAGACACACAAACACACACGCATACACACACATCCATGCGCATGCACACACACACACATGCGCGCACACACACATGCACAAACACAGACACACACAAGCACACATGCACAAAAAAGACACATTTACACACACACAATAATACACACTCATACATTTATTAATATGCATTACATGTTATGCACACAAACACACATACAAACATAACCCTGTGTTGCTTGTTTGTGTGTGTGTGTGTGTTTGTGTGTGTGTGTGTTTGTACATTTCTGTGTTTGTGTGTGTGTTTGTACACTTGTGTGTGTGTGTGTGTGTGTTTGTACACCTGTGTGTGTGTGTTTGTACACTTGTGTTATGGCAGGAGCTGGTGTGTGTGTGTGCGGTGAAGGAGGTGGAGCTGAAGATGCTGATCACCAGGGGAGAGTGTGTGCAGAGGAGCTTCCCAGCCGACGTGCGCAAACACATCCAGGACCTCAAGGACTCCTGGGACGCCCTCCAGACTCACTGCATCACCTGCAAGAGGTGGGGCCAACCCTACACACACACACACACACACACACACACACACGTACACACACACACTCACACACACACACATATGAATTATGGCAGGTGCCGTGTGGAAAACGGCTGCTTTTCAATTGTGAGAATAGGCTACTGTCATGTTAAATTGGCTTGCCATATAATTTCCGCTACTGTAGTCTGTCACGTTAAACTGGCTTGCCATATCATCTCCACTACTTCAGTATTTGGGCAGTGGCTCACTGGTTACGCCAGAAGGAAGCCTTTTGTAACCGAGGGGTTGCCGGTTCAAACCCCTACCAGTAGGAATGGCTGAAGTGCTCCTTGAGCAAGGCACCTAACCCCTCACTGTTCCCTCGAGCCAGCTGTTGTTGCAGGCAGCTCACTGTGCCGATTAGTGTGTGCTTCACCTCACTGTGTGTTCACTGTGTGCTGAGTGTGTTTCACTAATTCACGGATTGGGATAAATGCAGAGACCAAATTTCCCTCACGGGATCAAAATAGTATATACAGTATACTTATACATACTTAATACTATGTCACGTTAAACTGGCTTGCCATATCAACTCTGTTCGCCCAATGTTGGCATAGTCAGGATTTAGTTTCCGATAGGCTAAGCAGCTACTTGCTAAAACGAGTGAATCAAACTTCTTTAACATGTCTTACTGACCAAGATAGACCAATGCATTGGAAAAACATTGAGAAGGCCCGTTCATTTGAACATTGAGAAGGCCAGTTCATTTGAGGCCCGTTCATTTGAACACTTGGAAGGCCCGTAAGGCCCGTGAGGTTCATTTGAATGGAACTTGTGAACTTCTGTAGCGTTCTGAAAAGCTGTATAATGATGGGCTACCTTAATGGGCTAATGATAAAATAGTGATAGTATATTTATAAAGCTGTATAATAATATGGCTAATGATAAAATAGTGAAAGTATATTTATAAAGCTGTATAATAGGCGAATGATATAATAGTGAAAGTATATTTATAAAGCTGTGTAATAATATGGCTAATGATGATAAAATAGTGAAAGTATATTTATAAAGCTGTATAATAGGCTAATGATAAAATAGTGATAGTATATTTATAAAGCTGTATAATAATATGGCTAATGATGATAAAATATTGATAGTATATTTATAAAGCTGTATAATGGGCTAATGATGATATAGTGATAGTATATTTTTACCACCATATTTCTCTAATGATGGGCTACTTAGTTATAGTTATGAAAAGCATTGTTTAGTTTTGGCCAGTAAAAATGTGTCTGCCTGGTCATTTTGAGATAAACGGCTCAGGAAACCAGCTGATTAGCTGATTAGAACTAGCCAGGCCCCGCCCACCTAGATCTTCTTTCAGGGAGGTCTAATGTGGAACACCGTAGTCCATAACCGTTTCCCTCAGACAGGAAACATGTCAGGCCAATCATCGACGAGAGGGGAACACGAAACTTATTGTTATAAACAGAAGCAGCAACATCTGCAAACATCAAAAAATGTTGTTAGAAAAGTGCAGAAATGTATTTATAGCAAAGGTAGACCCACATATGTTGTTTCCTGACTGTTGGTGCTGTTTAATGGCGTATGTTTCCTGACTGTTGGTGTTAGGGTTAGATGTTTAATGGCGTTTACAAACGGAAGTTTGGGAGGAGCATGATGGAATGTGCCACGCCTCCTTCAATCAGTCAGGCTATTTATTCACAGCCTCCTTCAGTCAGTCAGGCTATTTATTCACAGCCTCCTTCAATCAGTCAGGCTATTTATTCACAGTCTACCTGCCGAAGTTGCAGCATCAGTGTTACTCCGCTTGCAAAGACTCGTTTTGGTTGAACTTTTCCCCAGTCAGGGACCGCGTTTTCCCCCCAGTCAGGGACCGCGTTTTCCCCCAGCCAGGGACCGCTCCCAGCCCCAGCGTTTTCCCCAGCCAGGGGGGCCCCTTTTCCCCAGCCAGGGACCGCGTTCCAGCCGCGTTTTCCCCCAGTCAGGGACCGCGTTTTCCCCCAGCCAGGGACCGCGTTCCAGCCACGTTTTCCCCCAGTCAGGGACCGTCAGGGTGTTGAGCAGGTACTCGATCCTTTTTCACTTTCCTCTCCTGCTAGCCGATCAACCGAGCACCAGCGCCACAGCGCGGAGCTCCGTTCCTCCAGCGTCTCCCCCTCTGTTCATGCAACATGTTTTCAACTCAGCAAGTTATGGCAGCCTGCGTGCAGCCCTCTACCTTGCCTTCCGCTACTGCGGCCTCTTTCTCTTTTCCAGCTAATCAACCCTCCCCACTTTTCTCTTTGCAGACCCAGGTGCTGCGCAACCTCCTCCCCCTTCCCCCGTAGCAACCTCCTCCTCCCCGAACTTCACAACCGCGTGTTTTGGGCTGTGACATCTACTCTCTCCTGCAGCCCTATACAATTTTGGCTAATTACATTTTTCCATCCTGTTTCTACAGACTAAGGAGCCGATCAAGCTCTCAAAACTCTCGGCCCGTGGTCCTCCGACACCTATCACTCTTAGATCAAATCTCTCTTGCGCGCTCCCGTTGAATTTGTTCCACGTGGTCCTAGCCATAGGGTCCCTCATCTTTAACGCAATTTTTGGGGTGTATGGCGGAATCCTGCACGACTCCTGCCAGAGACTTCGCCAAACATGCTTTTCTATTATGCTATTATATATTTTTTGCAAATTACGGAATGTGAACTAGTGAATTGTCAGTTTGTCAATTGTCAGAATTGTCAGTTTGCCTGCTACAACAGCGGTGCTCGGGGAGTAGTGAGGGCTTAGGTGCTTTGCTCAAGGGCACTTCAGCCCTCCGGTTACAATTCCGAAGTGCTAACCAGTAGGTCACGGCTGCCCACCAGCTAGCTGCTAAAACTGTTTCCCACTGAGTGCCATTAGCAGCTATTCGCTAACCCTGTTTCCCACTGTTAAGTGTGAGTGCCATTAGCAGCTATTCGCTAACCCTGTTTCCCACTGTTAAGTGTGAGTGCCATTAGCAGCTATTCGCTAACCATGTACAGTATCCTAAATTTCCAATAAGTGAAATGCCAACTACCTCCATCACACTAAGCCCCCGTTACCCACTAACTGCTAACCCTGAATGGTGCTAAGTGTATTTAGACACGAACACTGTATGCTACTGTGTAGTCAGCTACTAAATGCTAACCCTGTATGCTACTGTGCAGTCAGCTACTAAATGCTAACTTTTTATCCCACTGACTGCAGTTAGCTACTAAGCCGGTATGCTGCTGATGTTACTAAAAATAACTAAAACATTTCTGCAGTACAATTCTGAAAAGTGGAGTACAATGTACTTGTATGCACCTGAGTGCAGTTGGCCCCTGACCTCCCTTGCTGTGCCTCCCAGTGACCTGGAGGGGGCGCTGTGCCAGTGGACGAGCTACCAGGAGGACGTGGGGCTGTTCATCAGCTGGCTGGAGCGTGTGGAGGGGAACCTGGTCCAGTCGAGCCGCCAGCACCCAGAGATGAGGGACAAGACAGGGACCCTGAGCAGGGCTAAGGTTGGACATCATGCAAACATGCACACACATGTGCACACACACGCATAAACATGATACACACACAGCACCCAGAGATGAGGGACAAGACAGGGACCCTGAGCAGGGCTAAGGTTGGACATCATGCAAACATGCACACACATGCACACACACACGCATAAACATGATACACACACGCACACACACACACACACATAAAAATGATACACACATACACATACAC
>NC_063196.1:36188097-36195597 GCF_017589495.1 Alosa alosa | reverse complement strand
ACCGACATCGGGCAGATGTATGTGTGCTGTCTGGGTATAAGTTTAACCAAAGTTCTTAGCTGCTAGCTAGCTAGCGAACATTCCCATTCACTTTCCGTTTACTGTGCTAACGTTAGCTAGCTAGCTAGCTAGCTCGGGTTAACGGGCAAAATGAAATTATTCATTCCAGTCCGAAAGAGTGTTTCATTGGCATTACACACAAACAATGACTGTAAAATAGTATACAAAATTATATTTATATGTTATTATTGCTTATTCAGAGAAAAGTTTATGTTTTGACACGGCTATTTAGGAGTCCGGAACTAGTGCCATTTCGTTCCATTGGTGAATCGTCTTATGATTCATCTTAGTTAACTATAGAATCTTTGTTTACCCTGTCCATGACCCCTTTAACCTTTAACCTGTCCATTTACCCTTTACCCTGACCCCTTTAACCTTTACCCTGTCCATTTACCCTACCCTACACCTAACCTTTAACCTTTAACCTGTCCATTTAACCTACCCTACATCTAACCTTTAACCTTTACCCTGACTCCTTTAACCTTTACCCTGCCCATTTACCCTACCCTACACCTAACCTTTAAGCTTTACCCTGACCCCTTTAACCTTTACCTGCCCATCTTTTTACCCTGTGTGTGTGTGTGTGTGTGCTGCAGGAGCTGCGCTGTGTCTGCTCTGAGGGGCCGGTGCTGTTGAGTGCGGTTCTGTCGTGTCGTGAGCGGGTGGTTCCGTGGGGCATTCCCCAGATCGAGAGCCGGGCCCTGGAGGCGGCATGTGTGGAGTGGGAGGGGTACCAGGCCCGGCTGGGCCAGGCGCGGGTCACACTGGACGGGACGGTGGGCAGGGTGCGTCAGCTGGACCTCCGGTTCCGCAGCCTGGACGAGTGGCTGGACGAGATGGACGTCACGGCAACCGTGCGGAACCACCGCCGCTCCGATCGCCACACTAAAGAACGCCACCTGCAGCAGCTCCAGGTGTGTGTGTGTGTGTGTGTGTGTGTCATCTGTAGCAGCTCCAGGTGTGTGTGTGTGTGTGTGTGTGTGTGTGTGTGTTTGTGTGAGTGTGTGTGTGCATCATCTGCAGCAGCTCCAGGTGTGTGTGTGTGTGCATCATCTGCAGCAGCTCCAGGTGTGTGCGTGTGTGTGTCATCTGCAGCAGCTCCAGGTGTGTGTGTGTGTGTGTGTGTGTGTGTGTGTGTGCATCATCTGCAGCAGCTCCAGGTGTGTGTGTGTGTGTCATCTGCAGCAGCTCCAGGTGTGTGTGTGTGTGTGTGTGTGTGTGTGTGTGTGTGTGTGTGTGTCATCTGCAGCAGCTCCAGGTGTGTGTGTGTGTGCAGCGCTGTCAGGCGGAGGCTCTGGGGTACCAGAGTGAGGTGGTGCATGTGTGTGTGTGTGTGTGTGAGTGCATTTCTCACTCCAAGAAATCTTACATTACATTCAGCCGGTCTAGAACCTGCTTTGGACACTGTCAGTAAATATACTGTGTGTATCCGTGTGTGTGTGTGCGCGTGCGTGCGTGTGTGTGTGTGTCTGCAGCGCTGTCAGGCGGAGGCTCTGCGGTACCAGAGTGAGGTGGATGGGCTCAGCATTCTGGTCCAGGAGGTTCTGCAGGAGAACCACGTCAGCAGTCAGCTGACCAACAGAACCTCACAGCTCTGTGGACGCTACCACACACTACAGCTGAAACTCATGGTGAGTGTGTGTATGTGAGTGTGTATGTGTGTGTGTGTGGCTACCACACACTACAGCTGAAACTCATGGTGAGTGTGTGTGAGTGAGTGTGTGTGAGTGTGTGAGAGGATGTGTGAGTGTGTGTGTGTAAGTGTGTGTGTATGTGTGTGTACTGTACAGTTATAGGGTGTTCCAGTTTGACCTGAATTGTTTGTCTTCATCTTCAGGCAGGTCTTATTTTAACCAAACGGAAAATATCAGGAAATGTAGGCCGGAAGTGTTACTGGAACTCATAGGAATATTTTGTGAGAAGTAGCTTGTGTGTGTATGTGTGTGTGCGTGCATGCATGTGTGTGTGTGTGTGCATGTGCGTGTCTGTGTGTGTATGTGTGCGTGTGGGTGCGCGCGCGTGTGTCTGTGTGTGTGTGCATGTGCGTGTCTGTGTGCATGTGCGTGTCTGTGTGTGTGTGTGTGCATGTGCGTGTCTGTGTGTGTGTGTGTCTGTGTGTGCGTGCGTGTGTGTGTGTGCGTGTGTGCGTGTGTTCGTGCGCGTGTGTGTGTGTCTGTGTGTGCGTGCGTGGGTGTGTGTGTGCGTGTGTCTGTGCGTGCGCGCGCGCGCGTGTGTGTGTGTGCACAAATCTGAGCCCATCCTTGTATGTATCACAGGGGAGTATCCAGCAGCTGCAGGAGGAGATATGCAGTATAGAGGACGCTCACTGTACAGCAGGAGCCTTCTCTGATTGGCTGACCACTGCCCAGAGGAACTTTGGTGCAATTACATCAACCAATGAGGGTCATGATATTGTTGCTATGGAGAATAAGCTAAAAAGACTGGAGGTAGGTGTCTCCACTGACTAGCACACATACAACAACAACACGTTACATTTATATAGCGCTTTTGTCAACACTCAAAGCGCGTCACATGGAAGGGGGGACCTCACTAGCAACCACCAATGTGTAGCACCCACCTGAGTGATGCACGCAGCCATTATGCGCCAGAACGCCACCACACACCAGCTTGAGGTGGAGAGTGAGGGAGAATGAGCCAATCACAGTGGGGGGGACGCATTAGGGGCAGATTGAATGATCCAGGTTGGGAATTTCACCAGGACACCGGGGAACTCCCTACTCTTGCCATGCATAAGTGCCATGGGATCTTTAATGACCACAGTGAGTCAGGACCTCCCGTTTAACGCCCTCATCCGGCATGGCATCTCCTACAGTACAGTGTCCCCATCACTGCAATGGGGCATTGGGATTGATCTTTTTGGCCAGAGGGAAGAGTGCCACCTACTGGCCACCCACCAACACCACTTCCAGCAGCAACCTAGTTTTCCAAGGAGGTCTCCCATCCAAGTACTTACCAGGCTTCAGTAATTCAGCTAAGACAAGGTATCCGTTGGTCTGGCTGATGGCGTACATCCTTACCTCATGCGTTTCCACCGACTAGTGGATATTTTGATATGAACATGTAAATATCTCAGCCATCTCCACTGACTAGCTTACATATTCGCATTTTAGCTATCTGCTCTGACTAGCAGAGAAATGTAAATATCTCAGCCATCTCCAGTGACTAGCATACATATTAGCATCTTAGCTATTTGCACTGACTAGCACAGATATGTGAATATCTCAGCCATCTCCAGTGACTAGCATACGTATTAGCATCTTAGCTATTTGCATTGACTAGCACAGATATGTAAATATCTCAGCCATCTCCACTGACTAGCTTACATATTAGCATCTTAGCTATCTGCACTGACTAGCACAGATATGTAAATATCTTTATCTCCACTGACTAGCTTACATATTAGCATCTTAGCTATCTGCACTGACTAGCACAGATATGTAAATATCTTTATCTCCACTGACTAGCATACATATTAGCAGCTTAGCTATCTCCACTGACTAGCACAGATATGTAAATATTCTTATTCTACTGACTAGCATATATTAGTATCTAGTTATTTGTCTCGACTAGCACAGATATGTAAATAGCTCAGCTATTTCCACTGACTAGGGTTGCCAACCGTTATGTAAAATATGGAGTCATCCTGTATTTGAAAGGAAGATGTGTTCCGTATTGAGTTGTTGGCAGTTTATAATTATACTTGCAGACTGTTCACTTCATGAACCCTGAGGTGTCACTGTCAATTCTCCTCTGCTCCTCACGCCTCCTCACATCTCCTCTGTGCTCCTCCTCCGTCTCCTCCGTCTCCTCTCTGTGCTCCTCCTCCGTCTCCTCTCTGTGTGCTCCTCCTCCGTCTCCTCCGTCTCCTCTCTGTGCTCCTCCTCACGCCTCCTCACGCCTCACATCTCCTCTCTCTGCTCCTCCGTCTCCTCACGTCTCCTCTCTGTGCTCCTCCTCACGTCTCCTCACATCTCCTCTCTGTGCTCCTCCTCACGTCTCCTCATCTCCTCTCTGTGTGCTCCTCCTCCACGTCTCCTCTCTCTGCTCCTCCATCTCCTCTCTCTATTGCTCCTCCTCCGTCTCCTCACATCTCTCCTCTCTATTGCTCCTCCTCCGTCTCCTCTCTGTCTGCTCCTCCGTCTCCTCACATCTCCTCTCTCTGTGCTCCTCACGCCTCCTCACATCTCCTCTGTCTCCACCTCCTCCGTCTCCTCCGTCTCCTCCGTCTCCTCTCTGTGCTCCTCACGTCTCCTCTCTGTGCTCCTCCTCACGTCTCCTCACATCTCCTCTCTGTGCTCCTCACGCCTCCTCTCTGTGCTCCTCCTCACGTCTCCTCTCTGTGCTCCTCCTCACGTCTCCTCACATCTCCTCTCTGTGCTCCTCCTCACGTCTCCTCACATCTCCTCTCTGTGCTCCTCCTCACGTCTCCTCACATCTCCTCTGTGCTCCTCCTCACGTCTCCTCTCTGTGCTCCTCCTCACGTCTCCTCACATCTCCTCTCTGTGCTCCTCCTCACGTCTCCTCACATCTCCTCTCTGTGCTCCTCCTCACGTCTCCTCACATCTCCTCTCTGTGCTCCTCCTCACGTCTCCTCCACATCTCCTCTCTGTGCTCCTCCTCACGTCTCCTCACATCTCCTCTCTGTGCTCCTCCTCACGTCTCCTCTCTGTGCTCCTCCTCACGTCTCCTCTGTCTCCACCTCCTCACGTCTCCTCTCTGTCTGCTCCTCACGTCTCCTCTCTGCTCCTCACGTCTCCTCTCTGCTGTTCATGTCTCCTCTCTGTGCTCCTCCTTACATCTCCTCTCTGTCTCCACCTCCTCACGTCTCCTCTCTGCTGCTCATGTCTCCTCTCTTTGTGCTCCTCCTCATGTCTCCTCTGTGCTCCTCACGTCTCCTCTCTGCTGTTCATGTCTCCTCTCTGTGCTCCTCCTTACATCTCCTCTCTGTCTCCACCTCCTCACGTCTCCTCTCTGCTCCTCACGTCTCCTCTCTGCTCCTCTCTGCTGCTCATGTCTCCTCTCTGTGTGCTCCTCCTCACGTCTCCTCACGTCTCCTCTCTGCTCCTCACGTCTCCTCTCTGCTGCTCATGTCTCCTCTCTTTGTGCTCCTCCTCATGTCTCCTCTCTGCTCCTCACGTCTCCTCTGCTGCTCATGTCTCCTCTCTTTGTGCTCCTCCTCACGTCTCCTCTCTGTGCTCCTCCTCACGTCTCCTCTCTGCTGCTCATGTCTCCTCTCTGTGCTCCTCACGTCTCCTCTCTGTGCTCCTCCTCACGTCTCCTCTCTGCTCCTCACGTCTCCTCTCTGCTGCTCATGTCTCCTCTCTTTGTGCTCCTCCTCATGTCTCCTCTCTGCTCCTCACGTCTCCTCTCTGCTCCTCACGTCTCCTCTCTGCTGCTCATGTCTCCTCTCTTTGTGCTCCTCACGTCTCCTCTGTGCTCCTCACGTCTCCTCACGTCTCTTCTCTGCGTCTCCTCTCTGCGTCTCCAGGCCCTGCAGGCGGAGCTGCAGCAGGGTCATGGGATCCTGAAAAGTCTGCGTGAGCAGGCTGAGGCGGCGGCCTCCTTCCTGGACTCCAGCGGTGCGGAGCGGCTGGAGGGGGAGGTGGAGGAGCGGCTGTCCCAGCTGGAGCAGCTCTCGGTGGGGCTGCGTACCAAACGTAGCGCCCTGGAGAGGAGCCTGAAGCTCCACACAGAGTTCCAGGACCGTCTGAAGGCCCAGGTGCAGTGGCTGGAGGAGACCAGGGTGTTCCTTAGTGCACCTGTGGAGCCTAAAGCTGAACTGTACCAGCGCAAAGCCCATCTAGCCAAGTACAAGGTACCAGTATTACTAATGCTGCAGCTAACCAAGTACAAGATCACTACCTCTAATACTCTTTACACCAGCTAGCCAAGTGCAAGATTCTAGCACCACTAATACTCTTTACACCAGCTAGCCAAGTGCAAGATTCTAGCACCACTAATACTCTTTACACCAGCTAGCCAAGTACAAGATCACTACCGCTAATACTCTTTACACCAGCTAGCCAAGTACAAGATTCTAGCACCACTAATACTCTTTACACCAGCTAGCCAAGTACAAGATCACTACCGCTAGGGGTGGGCGATATGGACAAAAAATAATATCTCAATATTTTTTGTGATTTTGACGATAACGATAATTAGTCGATATCCTTTAAAAAAATTGTAAAAGTCTGAGTTACTTTACAGCTCATTATTTATGAATATCATCAATACAATAATAACCAATAACCTAACCTGTGACTTTTTAACCAAATCAACCAATTGTCACTCTATGACACATTTCCAATTTTGCCCCACTTGTGTGTGTGTGGTAATGACATGGTCTAGCCAGCTACATTAGAGAAGATGACTAGGCCAAACAGTTTCTCAAGAGAAAGTCTGAAGTTGAAGTTCCTTTCAAAAACTTTTACTTAGGATTCACTGTAAAACTAAGCAGACCAACAGAGTACATCTCAGTTATTCCCTTCGATGTTTTGTTTAAGAGAAATCATGTAGGCTAGCATTCCAAGTTACAGAATAGAAACTGATCGTTAGCTTATGGCTAATGTATATGAAATCCCATAGAGATGCTAACGGTTAGCATAATCGATACTACGTAGATATTTAGAGCTTAACTTTAGTCCACTTGCAAAGGGTTACATGAGAAGAGTTCTTTGTTTACAACTGGCTACTAAAATACTCAAAGGCAAATGTTTTCTCTCCATATAATACCATGTAAGAAAAAGGACTGTCTCATCAATGCTACGTGAACAGAAGTAGCTGCACAAAATCCCTTGTAGGCTACGCCTGATCTCGCTACACAAAATAAACATTAGACCTGTGTGTGACAACGTGGACCCACTAGGGATCATGTGACACTTGCTCTGCTGCAACGGGCTTCTCTTGCATACACCTCCTGGATTTAGTGAATGTATGGGGTTTCAATGCGTGATTTCAAGTGTTTTCCCCATAAGTAATTTAAATACTTCGATAATGTAAATTTGCACATCGTTAAAACAACAATCCCAATATTATGCTTGAGCTGATGCTCCTTCCACCCTAACTACGCTAATACTCTTTACAGCAGCTAGCCAAGTACAAGATTCTAGCACCACTAATACTCTTTACACCAGCTAGCCAAGTACAAGATTCTAGCACCACTAATATTCTTTACACCAGCTAGCCAAGTACAAGATCACTACTGCTAATACTCTTTACACCAGCTAGCCAAGTACAAGGTATCAGCACTTCTTATAATATATATACCAGCTAGCCAGGTACAGTATTCCAGTAACTATACTGTGCACCGGCTAGCCAAGTGAAGTATAACTTATCAATGCTGCTAATACACCAGCTCACCAGTGCTGCTAATACACCAGCTAGTAGTGCATGTTGTGGCACTGTAGGCTAACAACTTGT
>NC_063196.1:36170597-36180597 GCF_017589495.1 Alosa alosa | reverse complement strand
ATCAGAATGAGAGCTCCTCTTCAGTGGGCTCAGACTGAGGGGCAGATTTACGTACATCTGTGAATGCCGTGTAATCAGCACCATGGCCACTCTGCAGAAAGCGTACGCTGTGATGCTGTGTGCACTAAGACCGTCAGACTGAATGCTCCTCCTCTCTGTCTCCTCCTCTCTGTCTCCTCCTCTGCGTCTCCTCTTCTGCGTCTCCTCTGTGTCTCCTCTCTGTGTCTCCTCCTGTCTCCTCTCTGTCCTCCTCTGCGTCTCCTCTTCTGCGTCTCCTCTGTCTCCTCCTCTCTGTCTCCTCTTCTGCGTCTCCTCCTCTGCGTCTCCTCTGTCTCCTCCTCTCTGTCTCCTCCTATGTGTCTCCTCTGCGTCTCCTCCTCTGCGTCTCCTCTTCTGCGTCTCCTCTGCGTCTCCTCTGTATCCTCCTCTGTGTCCTCTGTCTCCTCCTCTGCCTCCTCTTCAAGGCCTCCTCCTCTGCCTCCTCTTCATGCCTCCTCCTCTCATGCCTCCTCTTCAAGGCCTCCTCTGTCTCCTCCTCTCGTCTCCTCTGTCCTCCTCTCTGTCTCTGTCTCCTCCTCATGCCTCCTCTTCAAGGCCTCCTCTGTCTCCTCTGCGTCTCCTCTGTATCCTCCTCTGTGTCTCCTCTGTCTCCTCCTCTGTCTCCTCCTCTGCGCCTCCTCTTCTGCGTCTCCTCCTCTGCGTTCCTCTGTGTCTCCTCTGTCTCCTCCTCTCTGTCTCCTCCTCTGCGTCTCCTCCTCTGCGTCTCCTCTGTCTCCTCCTCTCTGTCTCCTCTTCTGCGTCTCCTCCTCTCTGTCTCCTCCTCTGCGTCTCCTCTGTGTCTCCTCTGCATCTCCTCTGTGTCTCCTCCAAGGCCTCTGTCTCCTCCTCCTCTGTCTCCTTCATGCCTCCTCTGTATCCTCCTCTGTGTCTCCTCCATCCTCCTCTGCGCCTCCTCATGCCTCCTCTTCATGCCTCCTCTGTGTCTCCTCTGCATCTCCTCTGTCCTCCTCTGTCTCCTCCTCAGGCCTCCTCCAAGGCCTCCTCTGTATCCTCCTCTGTGTCTCCTCCAAGGCCTCCTCTGTCTCCTCCTCCTCTGTCTCCTCTCTCAAGGCCTCCTCCTCCAAGGCCTCCTCTGTGTCCTCTGTCTCCTCCTCTGTCCTCCCTCTCATGCCTCCTCTTCATGCCTCCTCTGCGCCTCCCAGTCTCCTCCAAGGCCTCCTCTGTGTCTCCTCTGTCTCCTCCTCTGTGTCTCCTCCTCTGCGTCTCCTCTGCGTCTCCTCTGTATCCTCTGTGTCTCCTCTGTCTCCTCCTCTGTCTCCTCCTCTGTCTCCTCCTCTCTGTCTCCTCCTCTGCGTCTCCTCTTCTGCGTCTCCTCTTCTGCGTCTCCTCTTCTGCGTCTCCTCTGTATCCTCCTCTGTGTCTCCTCTGTCTCCTCCTCTCTGTCTCCTGCCTCCTCTTCATGGCCTCCTCTGCGTCTCCTCCTCTGCGTCTCCTCTGTATCCTCCTCTGTGTCTCCTCTGTCTCCTCTGCGTCTCTCTTCTGCGTCTCCTCTGTATCCTCCTCTGTGTCTCCTCTGTATCCTCCTCTGTGTCTCCTCCTCTGCGTCTCCTCTGTATCCTCCTCTGTGTCTCCTCTGTCTCCTCCTCTCTGTCTCCTCTTCTGCGTCTCCTCCTCTGCGTCTCCTCTGTCTCCTCCTCTGTCTCCTCTGTGCCTCCTCTCTGTCTCCTCCTCATGCCTCCTCTCTGTCTCCTCCTCTCCTGTCTCCTCCTCTGCGTCTCCTCTGTCTCCTCTTCTGCGTCTCCTCCTCTGCGTCTCCTCTGTATCCTCCTCTGTGTCTCCTCTGTATCCTCCTCTGCGTCTCCTCTGTCTCCTCCTCTGCGTCTCCTCTGTGTCTCCTCTGCATCTCCTCTGTCTCCTCCTCTGCGTCTCCTCTTCTGCCTCCTCTTCTGCCTCCTCTTCATGCCTCCCTCCCCAAGGCCTCCTCCATCCTCCTCTGTGTCTCCTCTGTCTCCTCCTCTCTGTCTCCTCTGCGCCTCTTCTGCCTCCTCTTCATGCCTCCTCTTCATGCCTCCTCTGCGTCTCCTCTGTATCCTCCTCTGTGTCTCCTCCTCTGTCTCCTCCTCTGTCTCCTCCTCTGCGTCTCCTCTGTGTCTCCTCTGCATCTCCTCTGTCTCCTCCTCTCTGTCTCCTCCTCTGCGTCTCCTCTGTCTCCTCTGTCTCCTCCTCTCTGTCTCCTCTTCTGCGTCTCCTCTCTTCAAGGCCTCCTCGGCAGGCTCATCCAGGTTTTGGCAGCAGGAGGAGCCAGGCACCAGGATAATCAGCCGGGCTGGCAGGGCAACAGGGGCAGGAGGACTGGGAGGTGGAGGTGGAGGAGGAGGTGGGGCTGGAGGGGGGGCTGTATGGCCTGACAATATCTGGGTCATGCCTGGGGAGGTCATGACAGCGGGCAGGATGTCCAGCGGGCGGCGGAGTATCAGCAGAGCAGCGCCGCACTGGACCAGCTCTTCCAGCAGGTGTCCAGAGAGTGGGACTACCTGGCCAGGTAAACACACACACACACACACACACACACACACATGTACACACACACACACACACATACACACACACACACACAATTAAAAAAAGGTCCAAATAACAATAAATACATTTTGATGAATGTAATGGATGTGTTGATGCTTACAGAGGCGTGTTGACTCATTTGCTTACCGAGGCGTGTTGACTCATTTGTCAAGGGATATTGCCAGTGTTGTATTGCCAGCGTTGTATTATGATATTGGCAGCGTTGTATTGTGATATTGCCAGCGTTGTAATGTGATATTGCCAGCGTTGTAATGTGATATTGCCAGCGTTGTAAAGGTGTGTTGACAGGTGTTGTGGTTGTTTGCCCCTCTGCAGGGCAGACACTGAAAGCACCTCGGAGCACCTGAGCGGCCTGAAGAAGCTGTTCGCTGACCTGCAGGACCAGAGAGGCCTGCTGGAGGACCTGAGAGAGAGCAGGCATGCCATCGTGCCCCGCCTCAGCCCGGAGGATCGGGACCTGGTCAAAGAGCACATGGAACACCTGGAGAACCGCTGGGCCCAGCTGGAGAACCTGATCCAGCAGAAGATACAGAACTCTGCCTCGGTTCTAAAGGATTTGGGGCTGGTGGAGGCCCGTCTGCGTGAGGCTCGGGAATGGGCCCAGGAGAAGCAGCCGTCGCTGGCCGCTGTCGGAACCAGCCCACCGCCCGACGTCGCGCAGAGCTTCCTGTTTGACCACTTGAGTGTGTGCGCCTGAGCTGAGTTACAGCCAGCCGCTGACGAGGCGTAGGCGCTGACGAGCCGTCCGCCCGGCCTGGAGTGAGAGGCGGAGCCTGCAGGCCCTCACGCTGCAGGCCCAGGCGGAGGTGGATAAGGCTAAATATGATAACATCCCGAAAACACCTGACAAAGCCTTCCGCGGGCCTGCGCCAGTTCCTGCAGGCTGGAGCTGAGACTGACTAAGTGGAGTGAGAAGAGGCAGCAGGAGGGGAAGGCCCTGATGGAGGAGCACGTGGCTCTGCTGCCAGACGACATCTCCAGGCAGGTGGATGCCTGCAGGGCCGCTCTGAGCAGCCTGAAGGCCCAGCAGGGGGAGCTCTCGAGCCTCTGGGGGCAAGGCCGGGATCTGGTGAGGGGCAGCACAGACGAGGAGAAAGCAGAGACTCTGGAGAAACTGCAGGAGGTGCAGGGCACCTTTGAGAGGGCCCTCGGCAGGTGCACACAGAAACTGCTGGACCTTGAGAAAGCCCTGGCAACCAGGAAGTACTTCAAGGTGGACTTAGACAAGATGTGTGATTGGCTGAGGCAGACAGAGGCGCTCATGTACCCTCAGATGGACTGGAATATGTGTGATGCAGAACAACAATCCATTATTACGAAGTACCAAACCATCCTGGAGCAAGCCTCTGAGTATGAAAACCTTTTACTTATTGTCCAAAGGGCAGGGCAAGAGATACTGCCCACATTAAATGAAGTTGACCATTGCTACCTCGATGAGAAACTCAACGCCCTGCCCCAGCACTACAATAGCATCCTGGTGTCTGCCAAACAGAGACTCGAGATCGCTCAGCAGACATTGGCTGAACGGAAAGAGTTTGATTCTCTGATGGAGGTGACTGATGAAGCTGTCAGGAAACTGCAAGGACAATTTGAAGCCCTGGAGAAGCAGACTGTCAGCTGTTCTGTAGATATCATTCCAGGACTCCATGGTGACTTCACAGACCTCTTGAAAGGCTGCAGCACTCAGGACAGGACGTTGAAGGAGCTAAAGAGGAAGCGAGAGGAGCTCCTCAGCGTAGGACACCCCTGCAACGCAGAGGCCCTCAATCACACACTGAGAGTCCACTCTGAGCTGAAGCACCATCTCAAGCAGAAACTGAAAGACCTCAACCAAATGCTGACATGCGCAGGCGAGTACAGCAAGTCAGCGTCAGATCTGGCATCTGAGCTAAAGGCTATAAAAGAGCACATGAGTGAATTAGACACCGAGGACCAGACCTCCGACACCTTGAGTCGCTTCCACAGCCTGGCGCAGTCTCTAGCAGCTGCTGAATGTCATCTGCAGAGATTGAGTGACCTCAGCTCTGCCCAGGACCCGCAGCAGCTTATTATCTGGCAGGAGGAACTGCTCGGTCTGAAGGGAAGGGTGAGAGATGGCATCACTTCCTGTGCGTGTCTCATTAGAGATAGTGGTAACTTCCACACAGAGATAACAAACACCTTGGGCTGGTTAAAGACTGAAAGAGATGGTCTTCTTTGCTCCATTAACTTTGATGAGCTAACAGTTGAGAAGAGTGACCACCAGCTGAAGAAGATCCTGTTGCTTCAGGAAGAGGTCCAGTCCAAGGTCCAAATCTTCAAAGCTTTAGCTGACAAGGAAAGACAAAAGCATAGCAGCCACAAAGAGCAATCGCCTGCCACTTATGAGGGCCCTCTTGGAGAAGTTATGCAGTTGGAGGCCGACATCCTTCAAGCACTTTCTACAAAACAGGTGAAAGATCTCAAGCAATTTTAAATAATGTCATTTTTAGTACATTATGATTTCATCTTAGTGTAGTTGTCTTCCATTGTTATTCTGCTTCCAGTCTTAAGACGCACACCTAAGATGAGCGATGAGACAAAAAGGTTACTTTGTTTCGATTTAACTCATAAAAGAGCTCTTCTTAATATTTTATATTGTTGGTTGGTTTAATATTGTTGCTAATGAAAAGTCGTTGTCCTACACCATGGGTCTCCAACACGTCGCTCTCAAAAAATAACTCATTTAGGCTATCGTAAACCTATTTGGCTATACGCAATAAGGTTTCCATTACAGCACAGCACACGTTCCATGAATGAATGAAAGCGGCTGCCTTGTCTCGCAATAAGTGGATGGAAATCCGCAGTGGTTGGTGTAAACCGGGACATTTTAGTGTCCCGACAGGCTTTTAGTAGGACTCGGGACACGCAACTCAAAACCGGGACGTCTGGTCACCCTATTCTATGTGGTAGTTGAATAACTTGCCTTTCCAGATTAAACCTCCATACTGGCTAAAAAAGGCATGTGAACAGTCTCTAAAATAAGGGTAGCTTATTATCCTTAGTAAATCCTACTGATCCGTCTCTAAAATAAGAGTGGCTTATTATCCTTAGTAAAGCGTTTGCGAAAGTTTGCACATGCGCATCTTTTTTTCTCTTGCGTGCTCTCGGAGGTAGCCTGCTGAGTATTTGCTCTGCTGCCAGCTTCTGCCTATATATCACCCAAAATGCTTGATTGCATTGCATTCTCCATATTTTTAGCTAAATTTTAATGTACCACATCAGCATAAATTGCTTTACAATTAGCATCGGGCCCTCGTTAGCAGCCTTCATTATTGCCCGGCTCGCCTCAGCTTAAATACATTTCTAAATAAATGCGACTTATATGGTTTTTTCCTCTTCGTGACACATTTTTTCACTGATGCGACTTATAGTCCGGAAAATTCAGTAACTCTGAATTGGCCAAAACAAAGGCAGAGAAATAATTATTAACCAGTGTCTGCACAGCATCAGTCAAAACGGGGTTACTAGGGTTAGGGTTACTAGGGTAAGCTTTACTAAGTATAAGTATATACTCTTTTGATCCCGTGAGGGAAATTTGGTCTCACCATTTATCCCAATCAATTAGTGAAACACACTCAGCACACCGTTAACACACAGTGAGGTGAAGCAGACACTAATCCCGGCGCAGTGAGCTGCCTGCAACAACAGCGGCGCTCGGGGAGCAGTGAGGGGTTAGGTGCCTTGCTCAAGGGCACTTCAGCCGTGCCTACTGGTCTGGGTTCGAACCGGCAACCCTCCGGTTACAGGTCCAGAGTGCTAACCAGTAGGCCACGGCTGCCCACTAGGGTTACTAGGGTTAGGGTTACTAGGGTTACTAGGGTTAGTGGTACAAGGGTTACTAGGGTTAGGGTTAATAGGGTTACAAAGGTTAGGGTTACTAGGGTTACTAGGGTTAGAGTTGGGGTTACTAGGGTTAGGGTTACTAGGGTTAGGGTTGGGGTTCCTAGGGTTGTTGTGTCAGTAATCGTCTCTGTCTGCAGTCCATCCTCGTACAGGCTCAGCCTCTCCTCCAGCAGTGCCACTTTGGCCTGCTCTCTGCCCAGCAGTGGCTGGAGAGGGCTGGAGAGTTCCTGGATCAGGCCAAGCAGGAAGTGGACCCTGAGGACCTGGAGGATTGTCTCAGGGAGCTGGAGGACATTCTTTCCCAGGAGACGGGCCTTGCCGGCGGGCTGGAGATGCTGCAGGACATGCCTGCTCAGCTCGAGGGGCTGGAGGGCGCTGCTCTCACACTGAACCTGACAACCAGCATATGGAGTGTGTGTCACCAGGGGTCAAAAGTCAAGGAGCAGCTGAAGAGTCATCAGCAAACCCTGCAGAGGTACAGACCTCTCATAGGGAGTTAAACAGGCCTCTCATAGGGTAGCAGAGTTAAACAGGCCTCTCATAGGGACGTCCCGTTCTTGGTGTGGTTTGGATCATCCCTGTGGCTGAAGTAGCTGCTCTGTTCCTCCCAGGTGTGCTGCTATGTGGCGCCGCTATGAGGCACTGAGAGGAGAGATCATCAGCAGGATGGATGAAGCAGAGAGGGGCATGGCTGACATCACCACCATCTCAGCCGTAAGCCTGCAGGAGGCTCACAGCAAACTGGAGAAGCACAAGGTAACACACAGCACTCTTGAGAAGCACAGGGTAACACACAGCACTCTAGAGAAGCACGTGGTTGAGCCTCTAACACACAGCACTCTAGAGAAGCACAGGGTAGATCCTCTAACACACAGCACTCTAGAGAAGCACAGGGTAACACACAGCACTCTAGAGAAGCACAGGCTTGAGTCTCTAACACACAGCACTCTAGAGAAGCACAGGGTTGAGTCTCTAACACACAGCACTCTAGAGAAGCACAGGGTTGAGTCTCTAACACACAGCACTCTAGAGAAGCACAGGGTAGATCCTCTAACACACAGCACTCTAGAGAAGCACAGGGTTGAGTCTCTAACACACAACACTCTAGAGAAGCACAGGGTAACACACAGCACTCCAGAGAAGCACAGGGTTGAGTCTCTAACACACAGCACTCTAGAGAAGCACAGGGTAACACAGCACTCTAGAGAAGCGCAGGGTTGAGTCTCTAACACACAACACTCTACAGAAGCCCAGGGTAACACACAGCACTCTAGAGAAACACAGGGTAACACACAGCACTCTAGAGAAGCACAGGGTTGAGTCTCCACCACACAGCACTCTAGAGAAGCAACAGGGTTGAGTCTCTACCACACAGCACTCTAGAGAAGCAACAGGGTTGAGTCTCTACCACACAGCACTCTAGAGAAGCAACAGGGTTGAGTCTCTACCACACAGCACTCTAGAGAAGCAACAGGGTTGAGTCTCTACCACACAGCACTCTAGAGAAGCAACAGGGTTGAGTCTCTACCACATAGCACAAATATGATTCCTGCTGGTTACTGATGTCTAAAAGCCCCAGACTCGCCAACTGGAGGAAACACATTGCCTCTGCATCTTCTATAATCACAAGACGCCTGACAAACTCTACCACTGGTATGTGCTGCTTTCCACACTCCATGGACAGTCTATCGAGCTTGATTCGTCCTCTGCACACACACGATACCAGCATGGGTCCTGTCTGTGTGGGCTTGTCTGGTTCATGTTCTTAAATCATGTATGTGTAAGCCACTGGAAAAGGTTGAATCGCTGTGCACTATTGTCTTGAGTAATACATCTCATTCCCTCTCTCCCTCTCTCCCCCCTCTCTCCCTCTCTCCCCTCTCTCTCCCCCTCTCCCCTCTCTCTCCCTCTCTGTCCTCTTTCCCTCTGTCCCCCTCTCTCTCTCCCTCTCTCTCTTCCCCTCTCCATCTCTCTCTCCCCTCTCTCTTTCCCTCTCTCCCTCTCTCTCTCTCCCTCTCTCCCTCTCTCTCTATATATATATATATATATCATATATATCCCCTTATATGCATATATATATATATATATATATGTCTGTGCCATGTATATATATGGGCACTGTATATATATGCTGTGAGGGCAGCCTGGCAGTGATGCGGTTGTGGGCAGTGGGGGTGAGCTGGCACAGGTTGGGGTGAGGGCAGTGCCCGACATCGGTGCCCGGGCCTGACTGATCTGAGCTTGTGGAAGCTGGACTCGGTTGAGCAGTTCAGCGAGATCCCAGGAGAGAGCGCTAGAGAGCACTGCCCGGGAGTGGAGGAGCTTTGAGGAAAAGGTATGACACTTCTATCACAAGATAGAGGAATGTAAGGGTCAATAATAATATAATAATAATAATAATAATATAATAATAATAGTAATGCCCTATTCTCACCCCCTATTCTGACCCCCTATTCTGGCCCTATTCTCACCCCTATTCTGATTCTGACCCCTGTCTCACCCCTATTCTTGACCCCCTATTCCTATTCTGACCCTGTATTCTGGACCCCCTATTCTGACCCCCTGTCTGACCCTATTCTCACTATTCTGACCCCTATTCTGACCCCTATCCTCACCCCTATCCTGACCCCTATTCTGACCCCTATTCTGACCCCTGTCCTCACCCCTATTCTGACCCCTATTCTCACCCCTATTCTGACCCCTATTCTGACCCCTATTCTGACCCCTATCCTCACCCCTATTCTGACCCCTATTCTGACCCCTATTCTGACCCCTGTCCTCACCCCTATTCTCACCCCTATTCTGACCCCTATTCTGACCCCTATTCCCTGACCCCCTATCCTCACTGTTATTCTGACCCCTATTCTGACCCCCTTCATTTATCTCCTACCTCCCTGTCCTCAACAAACTCATTCTGACCCCTATCCTCACCCCTATTCTGACCCCTATTCTCACCCCTATTCTGACCCCTATTCTCACCCCTATTCTGACCCCTATTCTGACCCCTATTCTCACCTGGACCCAGGTGCAGAAGGCTCGGTCAGTAGCAAAGGACCTGCAGGGTCGTGTCCCAGAGGGTGCAGCTGAGAAGGCCGCCTCTAGGGCGGCGCTGCAGAGCCTCCTGGACTACCACGACTGCTTCTGCCTGGAGGTGGAGAGAGAGAGAGCCGGCCTCGTCCTGCTGGGGCAACTGGCCCGTGCCCTGACCCCCTTACCCCCCGAGGCCCAGAAGGGGCATCAGGATATTAGCTGCCTGCAGGAGTGCTATTGCAGGTGAGAATCTAGTATATATATATTAGCTGCTATTGCAGGTGAGTATCTCAGACGACCGGACACCGGAACGGGTTGTGAAACGATGGGATGGTGTAGTGGATAGTGTTTACAGAAGTGGACTATACAGTGTGTGTGCAGTGATGGGATAGTGTATACAGAAGTGGACTATACAGTGTGTGTGCAGTGATGGGATAGTGTATACAGAAGTGGACTATACAGTGTGTGTGCAGTGATGGGATAGTGTATACAGAAGTGGACTATACAGTGTGTGTGCAGTGAT
>NC_063196.1:36148097-36163097 GCF_017589495.1 Alosa alosa | reverse complement strand
GGCTGTCTGGAGCAAATGCAGTCCTCGCTCACCTGTCCAGAGCTGGGCCACGCCAGCCTCCGCCAACAGCTGACCATCAGACAGGTACGTACAACATAACACTCTCACATGCCAACATACAACACATACCAACACCCTCACATGCCAACATACAACACTCACATGCCAACACCCTCACATGCCAACACCGGCACATGCCAACACCCTCACATGCCAACATACAACACCCTCACATGCCAACACCCTCACATGCCAACATACAACACATGCCAACATACAACACACTCACATGCCAACACCCTCACATGCCAACATACAACACCCTCACATGCCAACACTGGCACATGCCAACATACAACACCCACACATGCCAACACCCTCACATGCCAACATACACCCTCACATGGCAACATACAACACCCGCACATGCCAACACCCTCACCATCTGTTACCCAGACTGGCATCAAGTTCCCTCACTCATGTGGGCATTAGGATCTGTTACTGAGACTGGATGTGCTTGGTGGGGGTCTGGTGGGGGTCTGGATGTGCTTGGTGAAGGTCTGGATGTGCATGAGCTGCTTCTTCTGTGGGTGGGTCACTTTGTTGGTTTGTTTGTGTTTTTGTTTCTTGTTTGTTTTTAAATGCACTTTACTCTGCATTACAGCACTTTACTCTGCTTAACAGCACTTTACAGCACTTTACTCTGCTTAACAGCACTTTACAGCACTTTACTCTGCTTAACAGCACTTTACAGCACTTTACTCTGCATTACAGCACTTTACTCTGCTTAACAGCACTTTACAGCACTTTACTCTGCTTTACATCACATTACTCTGCTTTACAGCACTTTACAGCACTTTACTTTGCTTTACAGCATTTTGCTTTACAGCACTTTACTCTGCTTTATGGCACATTACTCTACTTTACAGCACTTTACTCTGCTTTACAGCACCTCCTGAGTGAGATGGAGGACTTCAAGCAGCAGGTGGAGAACTCCCAGTAACCTATTCTCCCATGTTGTGAGAGAGGAGGTATTGCTCAGCCTGCCACTCTGCCATACTGCCCACAGCCTCCACGCCGAGGGCAGCCAGTTACAGCACTCCGTCATTCAGCAGTGCAACATTCTGCAGGTACACACACACACTATACACTATACACACTATATACACACACTACACACACACTATACACACTATACACACACACTACACACACTATACACACACTATACACACACTACACACACTCTACACACACTACACACACACTATACACACACTATACACACACTACACACACTATACACACACTACACACTATACACACTATACACACACTACACACACACTATACACACACTATACACACTATACACACACACTCACACACACTATACACACAATACAACACTATACACACACTATACACACACACACACACACACACTATACACACACACACACACACACTATACACACATACACACACTACACACACACTATACACACTATACACATACACACACTAACACACACTACACACACTATACACACACTACACACACACTATACACACTATAATTGCACACTACCGGCCAATAACAATAATTCATACACTATAATAATTCACACACTATACACACTAACACAATACACCACACACACTACACACACCAAATTATACACAATAATACACACTATCATACACACACAATACTACCTTCACACAATAATAATACACACACACACACACACTATACACAAAAAAACAATAATAATTACTATACACACTATACACACAACTAAACACACAATACACACACACACTACATACACTAATAATTACACACACACACACTATACACACTATACACACACTATATACACAATTATACTACACATAATATATACACACACACTACACACACTATACACACTACACTATACACACTACACAATAATACACAATACACTACACACACTATACACACACCATACACACACTATACACAATAATTATACACACACTATACACACACTATACACAATAACTACACACACACTAATACAATAATAACACACACACACACACACATGTATAACCACACACACACACTATACAATACACAATACACACACTATAAATTCACACACTATACCCCCACACACACACTATACACACAAACCATTATACACACAATACAATTACACACTACACACCGGCTAACAATAATTCTTACACACACCACACACACACTACACACACACTTTTACACACACACTATAATAACATACACACACACTATACACACACACACTTAAGCACAATACTACACACACCCACACACAATACACACACACACACTATACAATACACTATACACACACACACACACACAATACACACACACTTTACACACTACACACACTATACACACATACACAATAATACTACACACTCACACACACTATACACACACACTATACACACACACTATACACACACACTATACACACCAAAACCCTTACACCACCTCAACCCTTTACACCCTAAAACCATCACACACCTACACCCTAACACACGACATAAGTATGTAGGTATATATACTTTTTTGATCCCATGAGGGAAATTTGGTCTCTGCATTTATCCCAATCGGTGAATTAGTGAAACACAAACAGCACACAGTGAACACACAGTGAGGTGAAGCACACACTAATCCCGGCGCAGTGAGCTGCCTGCTTCAACGGCGGCGCTCGGGGAGCAGTGAGGGGTTAGGTGCCTTGCTCTGATCGGGGTTCGAACCGGCAACCCTCCGGTTACAAGTCCATAGTGCTAACCAGTAGGCCACGGCTGCCTCGCTACACACACTATACACACACTATACACACTTACACCATCACAAACCTACACCCTAGCACACGCATACACCCTAACACCATCACACACGCATACACCCTAACACCACCACACACTTATACCCTAACACCCTCACCTACACCGTCACCCCACCACAAACCTACACCCTAGCACACGCATACACCCTAACACCATCACACACCTACACCCTAACACACACCTACACCCTAACACCATCACACACCTACACCCTAACACCGCCACACACCTACACCCTAACACAATCACACACCTACACCCTAACACCGCCACACAACTACACCACCACACACCTACACCCTCACCCCACCACACACCTACACCCTAACACCATCACACACCTACACCCCTTTTTACCTATACCCTTTACCCCACCAGACACCTACTTCACCCACAAATACACCTATACTTTAACACTAGCTACCACACCCCATTAACCCCTAGCACACTTATCCACTCCTAACACCATCACACACCTACACCCCTAACATCAAGTACCCTACACCCCTAACACAATCAATTACATACCTACACTAACACCATCACACACCTACACCCTAGCACACGATAAGCACCCTAACACCATCACACACACACCTACACCCCTCACACTATACCTTTAACATCATGGCACACCCACACCCCTCACCCCCACCACACACCTACACCCTAACACCATCACACACCTACACCCTCACCTACACCCTCACCCCACCACACACCTACACCCTAACACCATCACACACCTACACCCTCACACACCTACACCCTTACCCCACCACACACCCACCTGTCTCTCTCACCGCGTGTCTACACCTGTAACACCTCTGGTGTGTGGCCATTTCCCAGGAGGCCGTGCTTCAGCATGAGCAGTGTGAGCAGGAAGTGAGGCAGCTGCAGAAGCTGGTGGAGGAGGCCCACAGGATCATCCAGGACCGGCCCGTCGCCACGGGCAACATCCAGGAACTCCAGACCCAGATTCAGCATCATGAGGTCAGTGTGGTATACTAGCTATCATTACTGAGAGTGTGTAGTACACTGTGTAGTACACTAGTTATCATTACTGAGAGTGTGTAGTATACTAATGATAATGCCAGTGTGTAGTATACTAATGATAACGACAGTGTGTATTACACTAGCTATCATTACTGAGAGTGTGTAGTATACTAATGATAATGACAGTGTGGAGTACACTAGTTATCATTACTGAGAGTGTGTAGTACACTAGTTATCATTACTGAGAGTGTAGTATACCACCGATAATGACAGTGTGTGCAGTATACTAATGATAACGACACAGTGCGCCAATACACTAGCTATCATTACTGAGAGTGTGTAGTATACTAATGATAATGACAGTGTGGAGGTACACTAGTTATCATTACTGAGTGTGTAGTATACTAATGATAATGACAGTGTGGGAGTACACTAGTTATCATTACTGAGAGTGTGTAGAGTACACCAGTTATCACTACTGAGAGTGTGTGTAGTATACCAATGATAATGACAGTGTGTAGCTATACCAACGATAACTGATGTGAATAGTGTGCATTACACTAGCTATCATTACTGAGAGTGTGTATACTACCATGATAATGACAGTGTGGAGTGCATTACTAGTTATATACATTAATGACAGTGTGTAGTATACTAATGATAATGACAGTGTGTATACTAGTAGTAGTATACTAATGATAATGACAGTGTGGAGTACACTAGTTATCATTACTGAGAGTGTGTAGTACACTAGTTATCATTACTGAGAGTGTGTAGTATACTAATGATAATGACAGTGTGTAGTATACTAATGATAATGACAGTGTGTAGTATACTAATGATAATGACAGTGTGTATTACACTAGCTATCATTACTGAGAGTGTGTAGTACACTAATGATAATAACAGTGTGTAGTGCACTAGCTATCATTACTGCGAGTGTGTAGTATACTAATGATAATGACAGTGTGTAGTATACTAATGATAATGACAGTGTGTATTACACTAGCTATCATTACTGAGAGTGTGGAGTATACTAATGATAATGACAGTGTGTAGTACACTGGTTATCATTACTGAGAGTGTGGAGTATACTAGTTATCAGTTATGAGGTCAAATGCATTGAATTATTTAGAGTCTGGAGTATTAGTGCTGCCAATCCTTCAATGGTTTCTATACTTCTACATTGTTTGCCCTCAGAAAGGGGCGCTGCCCTTTACTGCAGACCCTGCAGTAGCTTTACAGCGAGTGTTGTGATTGGTTCACTCAGTCTACATGAAAACATCTTTCATCAGACAGTTCAGATCGAACAGATCAGTTATATATTATATATATATATATATATATATATATATATGTGTGTGTGTGTGTGTGTGTGTGTGTGTGTGTGTGTGTGCTTGGTGACTGCAGATCAGTTACATATATATATATATATATATATATATATGTGTGTGTGTCGTGTGGAGTGACTGCAGATCAGTTATGTCCCTGTGTGTGTGTAAGTGACTGCAGATCAGTTATATATATATATATATATGTGTAATGCGTGGTGACTGCAGATCAGTTATATCCCTGTGTGTCGTGGTGACTGCAGAGTTCCCGTATGTGCTTGGAGTGACTGCAGATCAGTTATATATATATGTGTGTCGGGTGGTGACTGCAGATCAGTTATATATATGTGTGTCGGAGTGACTTCAGATCAGTTATATATATATATATATGTGTGTGTGTCGCGTGAGTGACTGCAGATCAGTTATATATATATGTGTATCGTGGAGTGACTGCAAAAGTTCCTGCTGTATAAATGAGAGTGGTTCTACAGAGTGCTGGCTGGTTAGGCTCATGTTAGGGGGCCAGCAGCCCCTGCTGATGATCCTTAGTGTGATCCTGTACAAGGATACAAGGAAGTTTATTGTCACATGCATATAGTTACTGGAAGTAAGAAATGCAGTGAAATTATGTCTGGTGTCAACCTATCTGTGCATTAATGGGGGTAGTATGTGTGTGTGTGTGTGTGTGTGTGTGTGTGTGTGTGTGTGTGTGTGCGTGAGTGACTACAGATCAGTTACATATATATATATATATATATATGTGTGTGTGTGTCTAATGGAGAGTGACTGCAGATCAGTTATGTCCCTGTGTGTGTGTAAGTGACTGCAGATCAGTTATATATATATATATATGTGTGTGCGTGAGTGACTGCAGATCAGTTATATCCCTGTGTGTGCGTGAGTGACTGCAGAGTTCCCCGTGTGTGCTTGAGTGACTGCAGATCAGTTATATATATGTGTGTGCGTGAGTGACTGCAGATCAGTTATATATATGTGTGTGTGTGAGTGACTTCAGATCAGTTATATATATATATATATATGTGTGTGTGTGTGTGAGTGACTGCAGATCAGTTATATATATATGTGTGTGTGGAGTGACTGCAAAGTTCCTGCTGTATAAATAGAGAGTGGTTCTACAGAGTGCTGCGCTGGTTAGGCTCATGTTAGGGGTAACAGCAGCCCTGCTGATGATCCTTAGTGTGATCCTGTACAAGGATACAAGGAAGTTTATTGTCACATGCATATAGTTACTGGAAGTAAGAAATGCAGTGAAATTATGTCTGGTGTCAGCCTATCTGTGCATTAATGGGGGGTAGTATGTGTGTGTGTGTGTGTGTGTGTGTGTGTGTGTGTGTGTGTGCTTGAGTGACTACAGATCAGTTACATATATATATATATATATATATGTGTGTGTGTGTGCGTGAGTGACTGCAGATCAGTTATGTCCCTGTGTGTGTGTAAGTGACTGCAGATCAGTTATATATATATATATATGTGTGTGCGTGAGTGACTGCAGATCAGTTATATCCCTGTGTGTGGCAAAAGGAGGACTGCAGAGTTCCCCGCGGTGCTTGAGGACTGCAGATCAAGCATATATATGTGTGTGCGGAGTGACTGCAGATCAGTTATATATATGTGTGTGTGAATGACTTCAGATCAGTTATATATATATATATATGTGTGTGTGTGCGTGAGTGACTGCAGATCAGTTATATATATGTGTGTGCGTGAGTGACTGCAAAGTTCCTGCTGTATAAATGGAGAGTGGTTCTACAGAGGCTAAGTGCTGGTTAGGCTCATGTTAGGGGTAACAGCAGCCCCTGCTGATGATCCTTAGTGTGATCCTGTACAAGGATAAGGAAGTTTATTGTCACATGCATATAGTTACTGGAAGTAAGAAATGCAGTGAAATTATGTCTGGTGTCAGCCTATCTGTGCATTAATGGGGGTAAAAAGTGCAGTAGAAGGGGGTTTAGTAGATTAAGTGGCAAGGGCTGCATAAAAAGGTGGGGAGGATTGGGATTGGGTGGGGGCACCAACAAGGAGCAGTACTGTAGTGAGTTAGCTACTGAGTTAGCATTCTGGTGTTTCCTTAGTGTGATCCTGTAGTGAGTTAGCTACTGAGTTAGCATTCTGGTGTTTCCTTAGTGTGATCCTGTAGTGAGTTAGCTACTGAGTTAGCACTCTGGTGTGATCCTGTAGTAAGTTAGCTACTGAGTTAGCACTCTGGTGTGATCCTGTAGTAAGTTAGCATTCTGGTGTTTCCTTAGTGTGATCCTGTAGTTAGCTACTGGCTAGCTGCCCCTCATTCCTTCTGCAGCTTAGAGCTCTTCCACTCCGGCTCAGTCACGTGACTGCCGTCTCCACGGCAGCTGGGCCAGGAGCGGGGGCTGTAATCCGAGCACCCCCGCCTGGGCCTTCTTTGTTAGGTGGCATCTGACTCCTGATTGGTGAAAGGGAGGCAGGAATGGGAGTGACTAGCACACAATGAGCTCACATCCTGTCGTTTAGAGCTTTTGTGTGTGTGTGTGTGTGTGTGTGTGTGTGTGTGTGTGTGTGTGTGGACAGTGTGTGTGTGTGTGTGTGTGTGTGTGGCAGGACAGTGTGTGTGTGTGTGTGTGGCAGGACAGTGTGTGTGTGTGTGTGTAGGGCAGGACAGTGTGTGTGTGTGTGTGGCAGGACAGTGTGTGTGTGTGTGTGTGTGTGTGTGTGTGTGTGGCAGGACAGTGTGTGTGTGTGTGTGTGTGTGTGTGTGGCAGGACAGGACGATTATAGTTGCTCTGCAGCTCTGCTCCCGCCCTCCTTCACCCTCCCCCACACTGATTGGTTGCTCAGTCTGTCCTCTCTGTTTGTGTGTGCTTGGAGCTGATTGGCTGGCCAGCTTTGCAAGGCTGTGGTTGGCTAATTACTGGGATTCTGTGACACAGATCTGGGCTGGAGGCTTTCTCACAAACGGAGCGAGAGAGTGAGAGAGAGGGAGAGCAGGAGAGAGAGAGAGGAAGAGGGAAAAAGGGAGAGAGAGGGAGAGAGGAAGAGAGAGTAACGCGCCCATTTCGGCTCGTGCCGGCTCAGCATTAGCTCTCCTAGCCCCCCGTGCTGGTAGTTGGGCTGCTGTGGCGTAGCCCCCCGTTCTGGTTAGTTGGGCCGGCCCGCTGCTCTGCGGTGGGCTGTGGCGGAGTGAGCTAAGTGGGCCGTTTGGGGGGATGTGCTCTTGTAGGAGCTGGCCCAGCGGATGCAGGGCTACCAGGAGCAGATCTCGGCGCTCAACTCCAAGTGCAGGATGCTGACGGTGAAGGCCAAACACGCCACCATGCTGCTGACCGTCAGCGAGGCGGACGGAATCTCCGATGGCCTGGAGGAATTGGACCCGGAAGACGACGAAGAGGAGGAGGAGGAGGAGGAGATGGCCAGACATCCAGCCGCACACCCCTCCGTCGTCATGGTGAGTGTCCAGAGCATTCCACATGTTTTCTATCTGCACATGCCCACAGACCCTCTCCTGTCTCCCTGCCTGTGTGTGTGTGTGTGTATCTGTGTGTGTGTGTGTGTGTGTGTGTGTGTTTGTGTGTGTGTGTGTGTGTGTATCTGTGTGTGTGTGTGTGTGTGTGTGTGTGTGTGTGTGTGTGTGTGTGTGTGTATCTGTGTGTATCTGTGTCTGTGTGTGTGTGTATCTGTGTGTGTGTGTGTGTGTGTGTATCTGTGTGTGTATCTAATTTCACCTGTCTGTCTCCCTCTCTCTCTTTTTCTCTCTCATTCTCTTCCACACATGTTTACCATTCTCTCTCTCACACTAACACACACACACACACACACACACACCATTCTCTCTCTCACACTAACACACACACACACACACACACACCCATTCTCTCTCTCACACTAACACACACACACACACACACACCATTCTCTCTCTCACACTAACACACACACACACACCATTCTCTCTCACACTACACACACACACACACACACACACACACACCATTCTCTCTCTCACACTAACACACACACACACACACACACCATTCTCTCTCTCACACTAACACACACACACACACACATCCTATTCTATCTGTCACACTAACACACACATACATCCCATTCTCTGTCTCACACACACACACACACACACACACACACACACCATTCTCTCTCTCACACTAACACACACACACACACACCATTCTCTCTCACACTAACACACACACACACACACACACACACCATTCTCTCTCTCACACACTACACACACACACACACACACCATTCTCTCTCTCACACTAACACACACACACACACACATCCTATTCTATCTGTCACACTAACACACACATACATCCCATTCTCTGTCTCACACACACACACACACACACACACACACACACACACACACCATTATCTCTCACACTAACACACACATCCCATTCTCTCACACACACTTACATACAAACACACACCATGCTCCTCTCTCTCTTTCTCTTCCTCCCTCTCTCTCTCTCTCCATCCCTCCATTCTCCTCTCTCTCTTTCTCTTCCTCCCTCTCTCTCTCTCTCCATCCCTCCATTCTCCTCTCTCTCTTTCTCTCTTTCTCTTCCTCCCTCTCTCTCTCTCCATCCCTCCATTCTCCCCTCTCTCTCTTTCTCTCTTTCTCTTCCTCCCTCTCTCTCTCTCCATCCCTCCATTCTCCTCTCTCTCTTTCTCTTCCTCCCTCTCTCTCTCTCTCCATCCCTCCATTCTCCTCTCTCTCTTTCTCTTCCTCCCTCTCTCTCTCTCTCCATCCCTCCATTCTCCTCTATGTGTTTTCCACTGGAGTCCTGTGCTGATCAGCTGTTTGTTGCTGAGCAGCAGGAAACAGGAAGAGGCTCGTGGCCTTGACTTGGCTTGACTTGGCCTTATTGTTCCTGGTTAATGTTTGCTAGTTATACTACATAGATATCTTGCCCTTATTGTTTCTGGTTGATGTAGTTATACTACATAGATATCTTGGCCTGAATGCTTTGAACCAAAGGGTCGAATCCCTTATTCTTCTGTTGGTGATGCTGCTGTTTGGGTTCTGGTGATGCTAGCCCTATTCTGCTGTTGGTTCTGGTGATGCTATCCCTATTTTGCTGTTGGTTCTGGTTCTGGTGATGCTAGCCCTATTCTGCTGTTGGTTCTGGTGATGCTAGCCCTATTTTGCTGTTGGTTCTGGTTCTGGTGATGCTAGCCCTATTCTGCTGTTGGTGATGCTGCTGTTTGGGTTCTGGTGATGCTAGCCCTATTTTGCTGTTGGTTCTGGTGATGCTAGCCCTATTCTGCTGTTGGTTCTGGTGATGCTAGCCCTATTTTGCTGTTGGTTCTGGTGATGCTAGCCCTATTTTGCTGTTTGGGTTCTGGTTCTGGTGATGCTAGCCCTATTCTGCTGTTGGTGATGCTGCTGTTTGGGTTCTGGTTCTGGTGATGCTAGCCCTGTTCTGCTGTTTGGTTCTGGTGATGCTAGCCCTATTCTGCTGTTGGTGATGTATGCTGCTGTTTGGGTACTGTGTGGGCTCGTTATGCTAGTCTTTATTAGGTTGCTGGTGATGGTACAACATGTTAATGGTATTTTACCATTAACATGTTGTGTTAGTGGTGGTTTAGCATTAGCATGTTGGTGCTGTGTTAGTGGTGGTTTAGCGCTAGCATGTTGGTGTTGTGCTAGTGGTAGTTTAGCATTAGCATGTTGATGCTGTGTTAGTGGTGGTTTAGCGTTATCATGTTGGTGCTGTGTTGGTGGTGGTTTAGCGTTAGCATGTTGGTGCTGTGTTAGTAGTGGTTTAGCGTTAGCATGTTGGTGCTGTGTTAGCGGTAGTTTTGCTTTAGCATGTTCAAATTGTAAATGTATCACTGCTGTCTGGCACTTTTCCTTAGTCACTGAAAACAGCTGTTGTAAAGCCACTTCTCAAGAAGAATAACCTGGATGCCTCCATGCTAAACAATTACAGGCCCATATCCAATCTACCTTTTATTTTATTAAAATTATTGAAAAAGTAGTCTTTAATCAATTAACCACCTTCCTAACATCAAATGGGTATTTTGATTACTTTCAGTCTGGTTTTCGGACAAATCACAGCACTGAAACAGCTCTCATTAAAGTTTCCAATGACATCGCCCTAAACACAGATTCAGGTAAAACATCAGTCCTAGTGCTACTGGACCTTAGTGCAGCATTTGACACTGTTGATCACAATATTTTACTACACAGACTAGAACACTGGGTTGGATTTACAGGCATAGTTATCAGCTGGCTAAAATCATATCTACAAGAAAGGAGCTTCTTTGTTGCCATCGAAACTGTACCTCAACACCAACGCCCTTGACCTGTGGTGTTCCCCAGGGGTCGATCTTAGGGCCACTATTATTCAACCTCTATATGCTCCCACTTGGACAAAATATCCAAAATAACTTGATTTCATATCATAGCTATGCAGATGACACACAAATTTACTTAGCTCTGTCACCAAACGACTATGGTCCTCTTGAATCTATGTGTCAGTGTATAGAACAAATCAATACCTGGATGTCTCAAAATTTTCTTCAGCTGAACAAAGAAAAAACTGAAGTAATTATATTTGGTAAAAAGGAGGAAAGACTTGCACTGGCTTCCAGTAACCTCCTGAGAACCAATCCATAGACCTATGTCCTCTGTAGTGGACATAAGTTCTAGAAGCATGCCCAGGGCTCTACAGTGCGCCCATTTCACTTTCGCACATGCGCGTAAAAATGATGCCGTCGCGAGTGCAAAAAATATTTAGGCACACTGGTGCGAATGACTTCTAACCATGTCAATGTTTGTCTACAAAATACACCGCAACATCGAGAAACATTACTGGTGCAAACCATAGAATCACGTCGCGAATGCAGCATAAAAACTACACCTCCCATCAACGTTAGCAGTTTGGCGTTGTGACTAAGCTAGTAGTCGCTTCTATCAAATCCAAGAGCCACGCAGGAAAAGCGGAAAGTTAGACTAGCCAGCCAAGATGCAAAGATTGAAGAAATTAGTTCTTCTATCCACCGAATTCATTGAATATAGGAGGAACAGGATGAGATTCTGAGAATGCAGTGAGAGAAGGAAAGGTAACCTAACATGCCTTTTAGCCCAGTTGGCGTATTGGCTGCAATATGCAAAATATAGCTGTAGTGAACTGGCACAAAAGTAGCCTCCGTAATACTCCCGTTTATTCAAAGGTAGAACGCTACTGACAACTCAGGCTTCCACGCATGCTTGTTTGTTTTACACGAATACAAGCTGAAGTGCAAAGCGAAAATGTAGGCCTAACGTTTGCCTACTGCCCCCATCAATGCAGATATTTTAAATAAAAACTAAAAGTATAAAACATATATCCTTGATTAGCCTATGTTGGGTTTTGTGGAAAAGGAAATGGACTGTTTAAGTAGTAGTATTAGGCAGTATGCAGTCAGATAGGTCACCATGGGCATATTTGGATTAGCTATAGATGGATTCACAAATAAATAAATTAGCCTACATTTGGCAGGATACTTGATATACAGGCTAAATGCAAATATGGCAATGTATTATATTATTTTACATTAACAAAATGTAGGAAAATAGAACAGACTGAAAATAAAGTAGGCACTGATCTTTAAAATCCTGTTACCTGTAGCCTAAATGTTGTCAGTCATTTTTAATATTCGCAATTGGTGCACTGGCATGTTTAACTGTTAGCTGCAGTATAATGTTACATTATGTGTAAGTTAAGTACAGAACTGACTGTGCGCCCAAATTTTTGTCTGTGCTCCTAAATTTTTTAGCTTAGGCGCACAAGTGCTCCTGAAAAAAAATGTTTGTGTAGAGCCCTGCAATGCCCCTTTACCCCTTTGAGCTATTCTATCAATTCCTGTGGTCTTTTAAAGAGGACATCCTGGGCTTTCTAATGATATATCATGTGATTGGCTGGGTTGCTGGGAACCTCCTCTTCCTGGTTCTCAAAAATGGTTGACATCAAAACAAGCACATTTTTATGGAAGGAGGAGAGATAAGTCAAATAGTGTCTTCTTATTAAGCATTCATTATGATGGCAATATATGGTCTTGTTAATGAAAATGTCAGGAATCATATGATTCATTTTGAAAGAAGTTAAGTTATTTACATTTTGAAATAATAGTGACTTTATGAATATCCATTATAATGGACACCAGGACCAAAATATTTTGATTTTTTGGTAAATTTAGGAGATCATTTGTATAGGATGTATGAGGGGGGGTCAGATTTGGAGCTCTCAGGTGATGAGTGAGTGAAACAGAGATGAGGACTATGAACCTGTGCCTCAAGAAGATGGCGAGGAAGAGCAAGACTAAAAATGAATTATCGCAGATGAAAGAAAAACATGAAAATTAAATGAACAATCCAGAAAAAAAGAAATACAACTGTCCAAAAGGCAAATAAAGTAATCTAGAAGGATAAATAACATTTCCCTTATATTTGGTTAAGTTTACCCTTAATTTAATACCACTAAAAGCATAATTTGTCCATTTTTGTCTATTTTCATGGCTACCTTTTCATAGTAAAATGGTCCTTTTGTCCACCACAGGGGACATGCTATAAAATTTAAAATAAAATAAAAATAATTTAAAAAAAATAAAATTGTAAGATGTTTTTTAATCCTAAATAGAAAGGAAATCACACAAAAAAAAAAGAAATTGTTGGACACTTTTTTCTTGGTTTTTCTTGGTTCCCAGGAGGGTAAGTCACAGAATTGACTTTAAAAGCTCTGTTGCTTATTTATAAATCAGTAAAATGGAGCAGGACCTAAATACCTGTCAGACATGCTTCAGCAGTACACACCTTCTCGTCCTCTCAGGTCCCAGGTGAAAAACCTGCTAGTAAAACCTACTGTTAGAACTAAACATGGTGAAGCAGCTTTTAACTGCTATGCGGCTCAGCTGTGGAACCAACTTTCGGATGACATCAAAAGGCCCCAACTGTAGCCAGTTTTAAATCATGTCAATGTTCTCAGATGCTTTCTGCTAACTGTGCCAAATTTTTACAAAAGAGTTACAAATTCTGAATCTGCCTTGATAATTATTCTACTTTATCTTTTATTACTTTTTTACAACTTTGCCTTTTGTTTTTTGCTTACTAATTATCCTTTATTTTAAAATGATTTTACCTTGTGTTTTTATGTTTTCTTTTTTATTATGATATTTACCTTTTAACTATTCTTTGACTATATTGCCTTTCTATGCTTTTTATTTGTTATTATTGTTTGGTTTTGTTTATGTAAAGCACATTGAATGACCTCTGTGTATGAAATGCGCTATATAAATAAACTTGACTTGACTTGACATGTTGGTGCTGTGTTAGTGGTGGTTTAGCATTAGCATGTTGGTGCTGTGTTAGTGGTGGTTTAGCATTAGCATGTTGATGCTGTGCATGTTGATGCTGTGTTAGTGGTGGTTTGGCTGGCCAGAGTTCTGCAGCAGCTGTCTGGTTGCTGAGTGTTGCATCAGGGAGGGAAACTCTGGAGGAGGGTCCAGCACAAGCAGCCAAGTTCCACATTAATGTCTTGGCCTGTCGCCCTGCCCACTACTGAAGAGCTCTCTCCGAGTGTGTGTGTGTGTGTGTGTCTGGAGTCTTGCTATCCCAATACCACAGATATCACCGGCATTACACTCCAAATCTACTCTCCAGTGGAATGTGCATGTGTGTGCGTATGGGTGAGAAAGAGATTGTGTGTGTGTGTGTGAGAGAGAGAGAGAGAGATCGAGAGAGAGGAAAGAGATAGAGAGAGAG
>NC_063196.1:36140597-36143097 GCF_017589495.1 Alosa alosa | reverse complement strand
AAAGATCATAATAAAAAAAAAACATAAAACACAAGGTAAAAAATCATTTAAAAAAATAAAGAATAACTAGTAAGCAAAAAAAAGGCAAAAGTAGTAAAAAAAAGTAATAAAAGACAAGGTAGAATAATTATGAAGGCAGATTCAGAATTTGTAACTCGCACAGTTAGCAGAAAGCATCTGAGAACAGTTTGGTCTTAAATCTAGATTTAAAAACTGGCTACAGTTGGGGCCTTTTGATGTCATCCGGTTGATTCCACAGCTGAGTCAAGATAGCAGCTAAAAAGCTGCTTCACCATGTCTAGTTCTAACTGTAGGTTTTACTAGCAGGTTTTTCACCTGGGACCTGAGAGGACGAGAAGGTGTGTACTGCTGAAGCATGTCTGACAAGCATTTAGGTCCTGCTCCATTTACTGATTTATAAATAAGCAATAGTGCTTTTAAAGTCAATTCTGTGACTTACTGGAAGCCAAGTGCAAGGACTTAAGAATTGGGAGTAATGTGGTCAGTTCTTTTAGTTTTTGTTAGAGTCCTAGCTGCTGCATTTTGTATCACCTGAAGCTGCTTAATAAGTCTTTTTAGGAAGGCCTGTGAACAGTCCATTGCAGTAATCAACCCTGCTGGAGATAAAATGCATGAATGAGTTTTTCTAAGTCATGCTTTGACATCAGCCCTCTGAGTTTGGCAATATTTTTGAGGTGGTAAAAGCTGATTTAGTTATTGCTTTCATGTGGCTGTTGAAATTTAGATCACTGTCAATTAATACACCAAGATTTTTAACAGTATCCTTTGCCTTCAACCCTTTTGTGTCAAGGAGAGTGGCAACCCTAAGTCTTTCCTCATTTTACCAAATATAATTACTTCAGTTTTTCTTTGTTCAGCTGAAGAAAATTTTGAGACATCCAGGTGTTGATTTGTTCTATACACTGACACATAGATTCAAGAGGACCATAGTCATTTGGTGATAGAGCTAAGTAAATTTGTGTGTCATCTGCATAGCTATGATATGAAATCAAATTATTTTTGAATGATTTGTCCAAGTGGGAGCATATAGAGGTTGAATAATAGTGGCCCCAAGATCGACCTCTGGGGAACACCACAGGTCAAGGACGTTGGTGTTGAGGTACAGTTTCCGATGGCAACAAAGAAGCTCCTTTCTTGTAGATATGATTTTAGCCAGCTGATAACTATGCCTGTAAATCCAACCCAGTGTTCTAGTCTGTGTAGGAAAATATTGTGATCAACAGTGTCAAATGCTGCACTAGGACTGATGTTTTACCTGAATCTGTGTTGAGGCGTATGTCATTGAAAATTTAATGAGAGCTGTTTCAGTGCTGTGATTTGCCCCGAAACCAGACTGAAAGTAATCAAAATACCCATTTGATGTTAGGAAGGTGGTTAATTGATTAAAGACTACTTTTTTTCAATAATTTTACCAATAAAAGGTAGATTATATATGGGCCTGTAATTGTTTAACATGGAGGCATCCAGGTTATTTTTTCTTGAGAAGTGGCTTTACAACAGCTGTTTTCAGTGACTTAGAAAAGTGCCAGACAGCAGTGATACATTTACAATTTGAAGGACATCCGCCGCCATGAGGTGAAAAACAGTTTTGAAGAAATTGGTAGGCAGAGTGTCTAAGACACATGTGGAAGAGCTGAGATTCTGTACCGCTTTTTTCAAGTGTTTCAGAGTCATCAAGCTGAACTCTGACATCAAGTTTAGTTTCCTGTTTGTTGCTGGAAGTTCAGGTTGTTGAATTTGTAATTGAGCAGATATGTTGAGTCTAGTTTTGTCAATTTTACCTTTAAAAAAAAAGATGAAAACTCATTGCATTTATTAGTTGAGAGAGAAGTTCAGGCTTAATTGTGAGGGGGATTTGTTAACTTATCAACAGTTGTACACTATCAAAAGTGTTATTTTGAACTTCTATTGATATTGTTAGAACACACACACATCACCCTAACACACACACACACACACTCTGCATTGATCACACACACACACACACGTGGCTAAATCTGTGTGTGTGTGTGTCTGTTCTCAGATCAGTGAGGCACTAGAGCGGCAGCAGCACTACCAGGAGGCTAAATCTGTGTGTGTGTGTGTGTGTGTGTGTGTGTGTGTGTGTATCTGTTCTCAGATCAGTGGGCAGCAGCACTACCAGGAGGCTAAATCTGTGTGTGTGTGTTGTCTGTTCTTAGATCAGTGAGCAGCAGCACTACCAGGAGGCTAAATCTGTGTGTGTGTGTGTGTGTGTGTGTGTGTTGTCTGTTGTCTGTTCTCAGATCAGTGTGTGTGTGTGGTGTCTGTTCTCAGATCAGTCAGATGTCTGGTTACCAGGAGGCTAAGTGTGTGTGCGTGTGTGTGTTGTCTGTTCTCAGATCAGTCAGATGTCTGGTTACCAGGAGGCTAAGTGTGTGTGCGTGTGTGTGTTGTCTGTTCTCAGATCAGTCAGATGTCTGGTTACCAGGAGGCTAAGTGTGTGTGTGTGTGTGGTGTC
>NC_063196.1:36133097-36135597 GCF_017589495.1 Alosa alosa | reverse complement strand
TTAGTTCAATAACAAGTGTTGCTTGTTAAAACATGTGACTAGTGAAACTCAAATGATTTTAGAAATATTTAGCCAAAGCCAAAAGTGTTAGAGAGAGAGAGATGCGGTGCAGCTCAGATGTCTTCTTAATTTTCTTTATTCTTTAGTAAAAGGTGCAGAACATTATTAAACTTTGACGCTTCGATGTTCATTAGTCAAAACATTGACACATCGAAATGTTAGTCAAAGTTTAATAATGTTCTGCACCTTTTACTGAAGAATAAAAGAAAATTAAGAAGACATCTGAGCTGCAACCGCCTCCTCTCTCTAAAATATCTGTCCTGGCCTGGTTGCACCGATTGTCGCCAAACGACAGAAGCACGAGAATCCTTTGTCTACCAAAAGTGTTACTTTGTGCCCCGCTCCCCCCACTGCTTGTGAAAGAAGGGGATGGGGGAGGGGTGCTTAACGTGAAAAAGCTTAATGTCACAAAACGGCAACGAAGTCGTTTTTAGGCTACAGGCCTTCATAATGGTAGGCTACAGGAAGTGGGGGAGGGTATGGGATGACCAGAGCCGTCATCTATCGCCTTCCAGGCACACAGCTCGTTATATAGCCTATCGACTGCCTTAACAGATAGGCTTTGCTCTTTTGGTTTGGCCTTACAGCGAACTCAACCCTCGTGTTGCTTGCAGTTTGTTAAATAAAGCGATGCAGATTACATTATTTATTTCTGATTAATTATGCTTTTGATGTATTTTTTGCAACATTTGCTTGTTAGGGTGGGCTACTGTCAATGTCCTGTACAGGTCAATGTTCAACAATTGCTGGTGTAGTTCTAGGCTATTAATCAATTAGGACTGTTCGTTATTTATTTAATTAAGGGGCTACCGGAGGAGTTTTGGGAGCGTTAGTCAAAAAAGACGTGACCCTCCCTCGCCAGCAAGAATTTTTTCTATGACCCTCCAAAGTGATTGAGAAAAAACGCATGACCCTCCCCAGTCCCAACAATTTATTGATGCCTTAGGCTACTGGGTCAATTTGGGAGCTTCCTTCCTTGAAATGCCTTGAAAAGGCTGTCGCTTGCACAATTTCACAAATAATCACCGGACCTAAAACAAACCTGTCAACTTTTCCCGGTTTATCGCAGTATTTTAACTTTTTTTTCCTCGCTGTCTTAGGGAGGAGCTGCAGGGCCGTCGCAAGGGGATGCGAGGCCCTGTGCGAACTTGACAGATGCAAGGCCCTTTTCACTTACGTGCATGAAATCATGCGATAGCTTACTTTACACATAGCCAAGGCTACCGTCGGTGTATTTTAATAGTAGCCTAGTCTAATAAGCTACACCAGCTTGCCTTTAAGAGGGGAAATTCAATTGTATAGCCTATAACATTAGCCGAGTCACATATTTGGCCATATGGTGTTTCATAGGCTACATCACGAAACCAAATAGTGTAACAAAGGCGAACACTTTAACAGGGGGAATTAATTGGGCATGAATCATTGTGCTGAACGGTATTTGTCAATGAGCAGAAACACACACGACATTCAAACTATTGATAAGATGTACTGGTCTGTATCTATAGGCTAACATTGGACAAATAAATGACACTGACTCGCCATATCCTGACTCAGGAAAAAAAAACATTTTTCTTGCTTTGCCGCAAAACTCAGCAATGAAATCATAGGCCAGTTTGCAGGTAGCCTAACGCCTTTTCATAGAAGGGAGAGCCCAGTCTCTCCTGTGACATGGAGGTGCGCCAAATAGTTTTTTAATAGCCTGTTCAACTAAAAAGCTTCGCTCAATCGATGCCAGTCACTGATCGCAATTTCAAAGTTCGAAAGCTTCATCTTTTTAAGTTTTAAGTGCAGTGGCCCCTATCTGCCCCCTTGGAATTATATCTTTGAGCCTATTATAAGGTCCAATGCGTTATGTCCTGGGATTCAGATGTGCTCAAAAAGAAAAAGAAAAAACACTTTTTTATAGATGGTTATGAGGAGCAATGTGAGAGAGAAATTTGATGATCATTCATCGTTGTTTTGGGACGTTAAGCCTTTTCCATAGGCCAGTGAAGGAGATTGAAGAATGACCATTTTTTATACGAAAAATATTTCTTAACTACAAAAAACTCAGTGTCATTCAGACTCAACCCTCTTGTTGTTTTATTATCTTTTTCGTTGTCATTTGAACGTTGGCAAGCAGGCATGTTGCGGTTGCAATTTAAATGAAATTTCTACAGTAGGCCTACAACATGCTTGTTAGGCTGGGCTACTGTCAATGTACTTGTACAGGTAAATGTTCAACAATTGCTGGTGTACAGGTTATATAATCAATTAGCTAAATCATTTGTCCAGCTGTTTAAACATTTTTTCGTTGCTACATTCAAACGCGAAAAGGTGCTTTGATATATTTTTTCGTTTGAACGTCGGGCAAGCAGGCATGCTTTGGTTGCAATGAATGAGGATAATTGATTTTTTTGCATTATTTTGAATATGACTCGCTCCAGTCTCAACAGCACGT
>NC_063196.1:36113097-36130597 GCF_017589495.1 Alosa alosa | reverse complement strand
CTTTACTTGTAATTGTAATGACCAAGTTAGTTGAAATAGCAATTAACTAATTTTACAGTGTAGCACAAACTTCAGCAATTCAAGTATATTTACTTGACTGTTTACTTTTCTACCTCAAAATGAAGTAACACTCATTTTACGCAAGTAATCTCAACAAAAGACAAAACCTGAATTCTACTTACTATAACATTTTAAGTAAGTAAAACTATAGTTTTACAGTGTGGAAATATAATTTGTTACTGTTTAAGTTACAAGTTGTGTGTTTAATGCTATCATATCTGACATATACTGTGAGGGTTTGAATTTCTTTGAATTTCATTGAATTTCAATTCTACTTCCTTTAATTCAAATTCGAATTGTAATTCTACATCCTGTTTTTGACCTTAATTCAAATTCAAGAATTGAATTGGAATTTAGGAGTCATTCTCAATTAAATTCTGAATTGTGCAGAAGCCTGGCGTGTGTGTGTGTGTGTGTGTGTGTGTGTGTGTGTGTTAGGTAGGGAGGAGAGTTGGAGGTCTCAGTAGCAGATGGGCAGATGGGATTCCCAAAATCAGATTACAGCCCAATTACTCACACACACACACACACACACACACACACACACACACACACATCTGATCCTTCTGACACATGGGCGGGGGGCATGTGCCCACACACACACACACACACACACACACACACACACACATCTGATCCTTCTGACACATGGGGGTGGGGGCTGAGACACACCCCAGACAGAAGACACACCCCAGACACAACACAGACACAGTGTGTCTGTGTTGTGTCTGGGGTGTGTCTGGGGCAGGTCTGGAGATAGTTGCCAAAGCAGGGTCTGAGTCACAGACCATCCAGGATGATGCAGCTGTAAGATGATTGGCTGTCCAGGATGCAGCTGTAAGATGATTGGCTGTCCAGGACGCAGCTGTAAGATGATTGGCTGTCCAGGACGCAGCTGTAAGATGATTGGCTGATGGCTTAACGCTGACCTTTGACCTTTGACTCCTCAGGGGTCACTGCAGGAGCAGGAGGACAGCGAGTCGGACTCCACGCTCTCCCAGAGCCCCAACTTCCAGGACTGGCTGAGTCAACTCCGCAACAGCAGGGGGCAGAAGAGACACGAACACAGCCAGAGACAGAGGGTAAGACCTCCACTAGGGGGCAGCACAGACACGAACACAGCCAGAGACAGAGGGTAAGACCTCCACTAGAGGGCAGCACAGACACGAACACAGTCAGAGACAGAGGGTAAGACCTCCACTAGAGGGCAGCACAGACACGAACACAGTCAGAGACAGAGGGTAAGACCTCCACTAGGGGACAGTGGAAGTATGTGTGTGTTAATGTGTGTGTGTGTTAGTGAGTGTGTTTTAATGATTGTGTGTGTGTGTGTGTGTGTGTGTGTGTGTGTGTGTGTGTGTGTGTGTTTGTGTGTCTGGTTGAGCAGGAACTGGAGGATCAGCTGGTGGAGCAGAAAAAGCTCCTTCAGGCCGTCACCAGCAGAGGGGAGGAGCTTATCATGCAGCAGGCCACACCCACTGAAGACAGGTACGCCCACTCATACTTGCCCCTTCCACTGCCCCTCCCCCACCCCTCCCAGTCTGTCTATAGACCCTCCCCCTGTACCTATGTGCCCCCCCCCCACATGTGTTCAGCCTATCAGAGGATAGCTTCTCACCTCTGTGCCCCACCCCCCCTCATGTGTTCAGCCTATCAGAGGAGCTGCAGCTGCCCCTGGCTCCGCCCCAGAGGAGTCGCTGGGAGAAGCTGAGGAGAGAGCTGAGCACCAAACTACAGCTGAGTGCAGCCACCCTGCAGCAGGAGCAGCCGGTACACACACACACACACACACACACACACACACGCACAAACACACGCACTCACACACACCACACACTAGGGCTGTCACTTTTTATTCGATATCCGATATACATCCGGATGTGACGTGAAATATCCGTATTCGAATATGTATAAAGGATTTGGTTTTTAAAGAGCCGTGTTGTGTAGCGCATTTTTTATATAGTTATTTAGTATATGATGAGACCGTTTCTTTTGCTATCTGATCCAGTAGAGGGCGCTCTAAACATATTGCAGCGTAGGCCCATGACCAAATCAAGTGAATAATAGTATCCTGAAAATGGAGCAGCCAGCCTGAGCGGCCAGCCTGAGCGGCAAATTGCGACACCAAGTCATCTTAAAAAGTGGTGTCTGGAAATGGTTTGGGTTCTACACCGTAGATAGTAAAATAATAGACAAAGATAAGGCCATTTGTCGACTTTGCAAAAAGCAGTTCAGCGATGTACCCTCGACATCCAACCTCCGCGCTCACCTATCGAGGTACCATCCAAATGAGGCAGCGCAGTCGGAACAGACGACCACAGCATCAACAGGCGTCCAAAATCGCATGACTACATACTTTGCTCCACAACCTGTCGGCACCTTGTCAGATGCCCGTGAAAAAGCCATCACTGATAAGATGGCAATTGGTAATTGAAAGCTTATCTCAGGAGCTGAGGGAAGCTGAGATCGACGGCGACTGTGCGCAAGAGATGGAAGACGTGGCTCCGCTGCCTTAGGTGCCATGGGAAGCTTGTTTGGGGACATATAACTCTATCGACTCGGGCTGGTATCCAGGAGCTTAAAAACTACATGACTGAACCTTCTCTCCCTGCAGACAGTAACACGCTGCATTGGTGGAGAGACACGGGCTGCAGACAGTAACACGCTGCATTGGTGGAGAGACACGGGCTGCAAAAAATACCCGTTCTGTCAACATTGACGCGCAAATACCTGCCTGTGCCAGCCACGTCTGTGCCCTCCTGCCTGTGCCAGCCACGTCTGTGCCCTCCTGCCTGTGCCAGCCACGTCTGTGCCCTCCTGTGTGTGCCAGCCACGTCTGTGCCCTCCCCGTGCCAGCCACCAATGCCCAGCCTCCTGCCCAGCCAGCCACGCCTGTGCCCTCCCCCGGTCTGTGCCAGCCCTGCCTGCCCGGGCCCTCCTGTGTGTGCCAGCCACGTCTGTGCCCTCCTGTGCCAGCCACGCCTGTGCCCCTCCTGCCTGTGCCAGCCACCGCCCAGGGGTCTCCTCCCTGTCTGTGCCAGCCACGCCTGTGCCCTCCCGCCTGTGCCAGCCACGCCCAGGGCGGGCCCTGTGTGTGCCAGCCACGCCTGTGTCTCCTGCCTGCAGCCAGCCACCGCCTGTGGGGTTGCTCCTGTGTGTGCCAGAGACGCTCAGGGCAATCCTGTTCTGCCTGTGCCAGCCACGCCTGGGCGCCCCAGCCTGTGCCAGCCACGCCCATGGGCCCTCCTGCCTGTGCCACTGCCCAGGGTGTGCCCCTGTTTGTGCCAGCCACTGCCTTGTCCCTCCTGTCTGTGCCAGCCACGCCTGTGCCCTCCGGCCTGTGCCAGGGTGACGCCTGTGTCCTCCTGTCTGTGTGCCAGCCACGTCTGCCCAGGTTCCTGGATCAGGTGCCAGCCCGCGCCTGGGCGGCCCCTGTGTGTGCCAGCCACGTCTGTGCCCTCCTGCCTGTGCCAGCCACGTCTGTGTTCCTCCCAGGTGTGCCAGCCACGCCTGTGCAATCCTGTGGTGCCAGCCACGCCTGTGCCCCTCCCTGCCTGCCCAGCCACGCCAGGGTGGCCCCACTGTGTGCCAGGGTAGGCCAGCCCTGCCTGTGGCAGCCCTGCCTGTGCCAGCCACGTCTGTGCCCTCCGAATGTGTGCCAGGCACGTCTGTGCCCTCCTGTGTGTGCCAGCCACGTCTGTGCGCTCTGAATGTGTGCCAGCCACGTCTGTGCGCTCCTGTGTGTGCCAGCCAGCCACTGCCCAGGGCCCCTGGTGTGCTAGCCACTGCCCAGGCGCCTGTAGGGGCGCCAGCCACGCTCAGGGTGCCTCCTGTGTGTGCCAGCCACGCTCAGGGCGCTTACTTAAACCGCGTGTTCTCCTCCCAGGGTAACATTGATGGCCAAAATATCCTGTGCCAGCCCGCCACTGCTCAGGCGCCTCCTGCCTGTGCCAGCCACGCTCAGGCGGCTCCTGCCTGTGCCAGCCACGCCTGTCGCGGCTCCTGCCTGTGCCAGCCGACGCCTGGCGCCACGACCAGTTCTCCACCACAGGTAACATTGACAAGAAAATGCCTGGGTGTGCCAGGGCACGCCCAGCCCCTCCCAGCCTGTGCCAGCCACGTCTGTGCGCTCCTGTGTGTGCCAGCCACGTCTGTGCGCTCCTGCCTGTGCCAGCCACGTCTGTGCCCTCCGAATGTGTGTGCCAGGCACCTGCCTGTGCCCCTCGAATGTGTGTGCCAGGCGCCCAGGGCGGCGCTCTGAATGTGTGCCAGCCACGCCTGGGGCGCTCTGGATGTGTGCCAGCCACGTGCAGGGCGGCTCCTGTGTGTGCCAGCCACGCCTGTCAGGCTCCTGTCTGTGCCAGCCACGCCTGCTCAGGGCTCCTGTGGTGTGCCAGCCACGCCCATGGCGCCTCCCTGCCTGTGCCAGCCACGCCCAGGGCGCTGAATGTGTGCCAACCACGCCTGTGGCGGCTCTGGAGGTGCCAGCCACGCTGTGGCTCTGAATGTGTGCCAGCCACGCCTGTGCGCTCGAACGTGGTGTTCTCCTCCATTGCGCCAGTAACATTGGGCGCAAATACCTGCTCAGTGCCAGCCCGCGCCCACGCCCAGCTCCTGCCTGTGCCAGCCACGTCTGTGCACTCCTGTGTGTGCCAGCCACGTCTGTGCGCTCCGAATGTGTGTTCTCCTCCGCAGGTAACATTGACGCGCAAATACCTGTGTGTGCCAGGCACGTCTGTGCGCTCCGAATGTGTGTTCTCCTCCGCAGGTAACATTGTGAATAAAAAGAGAGCTGCACTTGATCCAGATAATGTTGATAGATTGGTGTTTCTAGCAAACAACATTAAGAAATGAATTTTGCAGATAGCCTTACTCCTGCTGCTGTCACGTTTAACTTGTCACGTTATTGTTTGCGCTCTGCAGCTCCGATTCCGTTTTTTTTTCACTGCATAGCCTATTTTGTGATGTGCATAGTGGCACTTGATTAAGTTGATAACCTGTTTCAAGATTGTTTTTAGACAGGCTATGGCCCAAGTCCTGTTTATGTCTTCTTTTGTCTTCTTTTCCATCACGTGAATACATTTCCGATTGAATTTTTTTTACGGCCTTTAAGTCAAATATCCAAATATATTCGAATACGTTATTTGGTATTTGAAATCCGTTCGAACTTGATTTTTCGAAAAAGTGACACACACACACACACACTCACACACACACACACACACACACACTCACACACACACACACATACACACACACACACACACACACCCACACACACACACACATGCACACACTGCTAATGGATAATGCTAATGCTAACGGCTCCTCAGACATACCAGCGCTCCAGAGTGACCAGCCCAGGGGGTGTGTTCAGGGCGGAGCTTCCGGCCCATGACGGCCCCTCCCCCAGGACGTTGTTCGAGACCTTCAACCAGGTACACACACACACACACTCAGCCAGTCACACACACATACCTACACACACACACACTCAGCCAGTCACACACACAGACACACCTACACACACACACTCAGCCAGTCACACACACACACACACACACCTACACACACACACAGGGATCTGGAAGAGATGGCATCAAAGTTACACACTTAAGGCCCGTACACACCAGATACGATACGAAATAACAGTGCGAAAATGCGAAAAATGTGTGTGCAAAATTTTCGCACTCAAAGTGTACACACCAAGTCCGATGCGATTATTTTAATATTTCGGATTCTATTTCGCGCTCACGTCACGCAGGTTCACAAAGCAACTTTCAGGGAGGACTCATAAAATCATTAAGATTTGAAGCAGATTATAGCCTTGATCATTCATGGAAGCGTGTAGGCCTATTGGCTTGATCATTCATGGAAGCGTGTAGGCCTATTGGCTTGATCATTCATGGAAGCGTGTAGGCCTATTGGCTTGATCATTCATGGAAGCGTGTAGGATCATTCATGGAAGCGTGTAGGCCTATTGGCTTGATCATTCATGGAAGCGTGTAGGCCTATTGGCTTGATCATTCATGGAAGCGTGTAGGCCTATTGGCTTGATCATTCATGGAAGCGTGTAGGCCTATTGGCTTGATCATTCATGGAAGCGTGTAGGCCTATTGGCTTGAGAGGTGCTGGGGAAATGAAAGCTTACGGCCATCCTTCCCATCCCTTGTCTATTCTACTTGTGCTATTGTGATATTGTGCAGTCGAACCACTGATGGAACACATAAGTTGGTTGGGCTCATTAGTGCACCCATACACCCACCCCACTACACAACACACACTAACCAGATTCTATAACGCTAGGCGGGAAGGGACATGATTAGCATGGGCAGTAGCCTAGTTCAAGGAGGATACGCTTTTATAGAGTTAAGCATTCTTCCTTGAGAACAATTTGAACTCTGAGTCCGGGTAAATAGACGGACACATAGAGGCCAGCAGGAAATGATGAGCTGATTTTGGGCTGAGCTCAACGTTGCGCTCTGCCCCACATTGAGCCCAGCGAGGTATGCTATTTGGGCGGACTGGTGTAGCCTAACAAGTTGTAGGGTAGGCAAGGCCTCATTTCAAATGTTACATGCCAAAATGCTATACGCCAACACGCTATAAAACGGCCATAGCCTATATCATGTACATCTGACGAAAACATTTCACAGCATGCATAGGCTACGTCAAAATGTATCTGCTAAGGAGCGGAGGCACAGAGACAGCCTGTAGAAATGAGCATGGGATAAAATCGCACTGCTGCAACAAGTGGTTAAAATTGATCAGCTTGTATGACGATGATCCAACACACAGCAAAAGCTAATATAGTTAGATACCAGTTATTAGCTTACCTTTATAAGATCCACAGAAAGTTTTTCACAGAGTTCCACATTGGGCTACTTCAGTTATGAAAGCAAAGTTATGCACCAGGAAATGTGAGGCAAAATGACGATAGTGGTAACCCTGGACATAATGCTGTTGTCAGCAGCATAGCCTATCATGACCTATTCTTAAAACTTCCATTTCCATGAATGCATGTTGTATGAAAATATGTGCAGTGAGAAGCCCTCTGTTCACTGCTGTAGTGAGATTTCATTGTTTTTGGTTGAGTGTGAAATGGGACGGTGGTAAGAAGTGGGGAAAGCTGTCTGTAAGGAGTTCGCACTACGTCAGGAGTTGGTCAGGAGTAGCCTACTCTTGACCACCTGAGAGAGTCTACTGTAACCTAAACTCTCTGTAACTTTGGCATATAGGCCTATTAAGGAGACTAGTCATCGTGAGCAGTGAGCAGTAGGATCACCCAATCTATCAGCTTTTTTTCTGCTCGTCGTTCTATTGTGACATCAATGGAACCCTGCAAAATCATGATTTGATTGGTCAACAGCTCTTTTTCGCGTGTAATGAGACCGTTGCGGAAATTTTTTTAATCGCAACGAATTTCGCCATCGGTGTGTACAGACTAATACGTGTGTGTGTGTGTGTGTGTGTGTGTGTGTGTTTCTCTAACAGCTTATCCATGTGAGCACCTGTGTGTGTGTGTGTGTGTGTCTCTTAACCGCTTATCCATGTGAGTGTGTGTGTGTGTGTGTGTGTGTCTCTAAAAGCTTATCCATGTGAGTGTGTGTGTGTGTGTATGTGTGTGTCTCTGTCTCTAACAGCTTATCCATGTGAGCACCTGTGTGTGTGTGTGTGTGTGTGTGTGTGTCTCTTAACCGCTTATCCATGTGAGTGTGTGTGTGTGTGTGTGTGTGTGTCTCTAAAAGCTTATCCATGTGAGTGTGTGTGTGTGTATGTGTGTGTCTCTGTCTCTAACAGCTTATCCATGTGAGCACCTGTGTGTGTGTGTGTGTGTGTGTGGTGCAGCACTGAGTGTTCTCTGTCCACACAGAATCCGTTAAACATGCTGCAAAATATAACTAGAAAATGTAATTTCGGGGAAATTACCAGTTCATGAAAATGCAAAACAAATATTAACATAAAATGGCAAACAAACTTTTATTTGGAAACAGTTGTGGGCAGAGAAAAAAGCTGGTGGGAGTCATAGTTGATGACAACTGACAGTTGAAATGGTTGAACAGTTAAATAGTTGAGTAGTTCGGAATTACATTTTCTAGTTAATAATGAATTATTAGTGTTAATGTGTTGTGGTTTGTCCTCCCCACAGGCAGGGGGCAGTGGTGCGCAGCTGAGGCACAGTGGTGTGTGTGTGTGTATTGATGGTGGTGTGTGTATGTGTGTGTGTGTGTTAATGTGTTGTTGTTTGTCCTCCCCACAGGCAGGGGGCAGTGGTGCGCAGCTGGCAGGACAGCGGGGGCAGCAGCTATGTGCTGCAGTGGCGGCCACCTCCAGTTGGCTGGACAGTGCTGAGGCTCAGCTTCTCAGTGGCCCCATGCTGCTGTCAGACCACAGCGAGGCTCAACTCTGCCACCTTGAGGTCAGGAGTCTCATTGCACTGCACACTCACTAACTCATTCATGAAGGCCACACGGGGTCTCGCTCACAGTCTGGACCTCACTGATTACACTGCTGTCAAGAAATGATGTCATGATGATGAGATCATATCATCACCGTTATTTATATATATATATATATATATATATATATATATATAATATTCACCCAATATGGAGTATATATATATATATATAATATTCATATTTACCCAATGTGGAGTATATATAATACTCACTCAATATGGAGTATATATATATATATATATTATGGCTGTCAAAATAACTGATTAATTTCGATTAATTAATTTGAAATAACGGATTAAAAAAAATAATGCAGATTAATCGATTCTGTATGACCTTTGACCCCGAGCCGTTGTAGTTAGTAACCATTAGACTGTAAAATGAAGGAGAGAGAAGAAAATGTGCTGCCTGGATCATTGATTGGAACATTAACATTTACTTTTCCTCTGGCATGATGGTCTAAAGGGCAGCCTAAAGTCTATAATCAATTAAAGGATGTTACGCCCATTCTCATTGGTTTAAAGGATGTTACGCCCACAACACGCCCATGACGGAGTAAGAAACATAAGGCCCACCTTCTCGTGCCGTGCGCCGGACGTTTCATAATATTTCATAACTAAACCACACCCACATACACACACTACTCGTCAGTGACCATGCGTTTCAGACTGTCATGATGTCAGGAAATGATGTCGTACTGATGAGATCATGTGTCAGGAAATGATGTGTCAGGAAGTGTGTTTGTTTATGAAATGTGTGGTGATGATGTGTGTGTGTGGTTATTCATGTGTGTGTGTGTGTGTGTGTGTTTATAATGTGTGTGTGTGTGTGGTTATAATATGTGTGTGTGTGTGGTTATACATGTGTGTGTGTGTGTGTGTGTGTGGTTATAATATGTGTGTGTGTGTGTGTGGTTATAATATGTGTGTGTGTGTGTGTGTGTGTGGTTATAATATGTGTGTGTGTGGTTATACATGTGCGTGTGTGTGTGTGTGTGGTTATAATATGTGTGTCTGTGGTTATACATGTGCGTGTGTGTGTGTGGTTATAATATGTGTGTGTGTGGTTATAATATGTGTGTCTGTGGTTATACATGTGCGTGTGTGTGTGGTTATAATATGTGTGTGTGTGGTTATACATGTGCGTGTGTGTGTGGTTATAATATGTGTGTGTGTGTGGTTATACATGTGCCGTGTGTGTGGTTATAATATGTGTGTGTGTGTGTGTGATTATAATATGTGCGTGTGTGTGGTTGTAATTAGGGATGCACGATATATCGGCGGCTGATATATTATTAGCCGATAAGTGAAAAAATGAAAATATTATTATCGGTCCGATAACAGAATTCTGGCCGATAATTTGCGCCGATATTTTTAAAGTCCTAATTTAGGCCCCACGTAAGGTCCGTCTGGCTACACTGAGCTACTTGAGCTTGGTTGGCAATACTTTTTCCTCAATATAATGTCAGCGGTGTGAATGTAGTTCACCACTCTAACAAAATCTGTGGATATGCGTTCATTAGGGAATCTGTGCATCTCAAAATCTTCTCGTGAATGATCCGCCATTTAACCTTAACAGAGCGGAGCTCAGCCCTATCTAGAGCCGTCTTGTGCTGGTGTATTTGCACTTTACCGCGCTGGTCGGGGAAACAAATAAACAAACTCGTTAGTGGGACGAGTACATAAGTTGGCCTAGTTCTAAGTTGTGTTTTAGTATTATATTTGCATTACTTTAGCTTGGGTTTTGTATTATTACCTAGAAATATGCTAACCATTCGTGCTTCAGTTCCAGACAGGTCATCATTATAACTTATTAAGCTGCAGCAGGTTGTGCGCAACAGAGTAGACGGACATAAGATACAGTCTGAGGAGTTGCAGCTTCATTCAGTTACCCGCAGTTGAAACTAAACCTTCCCTAAGTTTCCCTCACAAACTCTGATTTGGTCGCTATACTGTAGCTTATTCCCAGCTGAGCCGTTTATGAGCGTTTAGTCCTAAATGAAAACGATTCAAAACTCTCTAGCCACTCACTCGCAATTCACTGACGTCATGTTCACTTAAAGGAGCCACACATACTGTAGGGCTAGGCTACTGTTATGTTGACTGCTGTACTATTGAGGACTATTATGAGTTCTGTCCATCATTTGGTGGTAGGTAAAATTACTGCAATAAAATTATGCTTATTAAATGCTTTCCCCAAATCACTTTTCACATTTTTTTTTATTATCGGTTATCGTATCGGTATCGGCCACAACAAACCAATAAATATCGATTATCGTTATCGGCCCTAAAATTCCATATCGGTGCATCTCTAGTTATAATATGTGTGTGTGTGGTTATACATGTGTGTGTGTGTGGTTATAATATGTGTGTGTGTGGTTATAATATGTGTGTGTGTGTGTGTGGTTATAATATGTGTGTGTGTGTGTGTGTGGTTATATTATGTGTGTGTGTGTGTGGTTATAATATATGTGTGTGTGTGTGTGTGTGTCCCTTAGGCGCTGATGCAGGAGTTGTATGAGGTGGAGGCGGAGCTGAAGCGCTGCAGGGAGGCTCTGAGTGAAGAGGCGGGACTAGTGGGTGGAGGGGTGGGGCTAGTGGGTGAAGGGGTGGGACTAGTGGATGAAGGGGTGGGGCTAGCTGGTGAGGCGCTGGAGATGTTGGAGGAGAGACTCCGCCTCCTGAGCAGCATGTTGGGACCTCGCTGCCAAGACATGACGGACAGACTGCAGGAGCTTAGCACCTTCCAGGTGTGTGTGTGTGTGTATTGATGGTGGTGTGTGTGTGTGTGTGTATTGATGGTGGTTTGTGTGTGTGTGTGTGTGTGTGTATTGATGGTGGTGTGTGTGTGTGTGTTTTGATGGTGGTGTGGGTGTGTGTATTGATGGTGGTGTTTGTGTGTGTGTGTGTATTGATGATGATGTGTGTGTGTGTGTGTATTGATGGCGGTGTGTGTGTGTGTGTGTGTATGTGTGTGTATTGATGGTGTGTGTGTGTGTGTGTATTGATGGTGGTGTGTGTGTGTGTGTGTGTGTGTATTGATTGTGTGTGTGTGTGTGTGTGTGTTTGCAGGGGGAGATGAGGCAGCTGTCCTCTGCCCTCTCAGACAGCAGGATTGCACTGCAGCAGAAGATGATTGGCTCCCTGGAGAGACCCGCCTCCAGACAGATGGAGGTAAGAGCCAATAGGATGGCTGCTTTGACCACTCATCACGCTGTTTGTGTTTATGGCGTGTTTGTGTGTGTGTGTGTGTGTGTGTGTGTGTGTGTGTGTGTGTGTGATATTTGGCAGAGGCAGCTGTTGGAGGCTTTGTGTGTGAGTTTATAATGTGTGTGTGTGTATGTGTGTTTATAATATGAGTGTGTGTTTATATTAGTGTTGTGCATTAGTGGGGAAGATAAATTGAGAAATTGTGCACTTTGTGATAAAAGCATGAAATGTACACTTACACGTACACTTATAGCTAAGGGTAGTCCAAAAACAAATTGATATTGAGCCATCGTGTATTTGCACTAAGCCGTGGCAACGATTTTTCAAAATGGCTGCTAGTGACAACACTAGTCCAGTAGATAAACATAATGGGGGAAAAAGGGATTGTGTCAGATCAATTTTCTTATTAGCATGACGTATGTTATGATGTTAATGATCTAGTTAGTTAAAGTAACCATATGTAAGAAATGTATTTCAATTAATCATAAAATGGCCCTGATATGTCACTAGATATTAAGAAATCATGTTCATTTCAAATACTTATATACTCACTGACAACAGTAGTCCGGCCAGGATATTGTCATTTAAAAAGTGAAATTGCAGCCCTCAACTGATGTTGATGTTGTGTTTTGTCATGTCATGTTGTGTTTTGACCTGATGCGCCACCCTCCACCTATCTACTAATCACAAAGTCAGTAGTGTTTCGCCATCCTTTTCGGTTGGCAACCTCGAGTCAGGGGGGAGGGGGAGGGCATACACCGCTCTACAGTAATTTGAAAGTGATTGTAGTACCAGTTTTGGCCACAATCTTACATACGGTTCCTTTAAATATATTCTCCAGTTTCTACATGAATAATAAATACATTTCAAGATGGCGGTCAGGATTAGCATGAAAATTGTAAGTACAATAAAGTTGCATATTACTACGATATCGATGATCTTCCTATTGAATCATACATTTATGATGCAGAATTAAAATCTGTAATTTAAGACTAGACTGCATTTCCGGCGGGAACTGCGAAAGTGTGCTTGCCCTGGTCCGGTCAGCAACGTGAGCAGACAGTGGCATACGCTATGCTGAACCTGGCTTGATCCAGGCATTGTAACGGTGCCTTTCAGTGTTGGAGCAGTGGCAATATCCCAAAAGCTCTAGGAGAGGGCTATTCAACTATTGGCTTGCGGGTTGAATGTGATTCGTTGGATTTTACCTTTGGCCTGCCTTCGAATTTAGCTTCTATGACTGAGATCAAATCAATAAAATAAAATAAAATGACAGCAGTGATTGGCTGCAAAAATAAATAATGTCACGTGTCTTGCGCCTCTCAAACTGGGCTATCAGGTAACCTACAGAGGAATTGAAATTATGAAATATGACCAAGGCATTAAAAAGCTACTTGTTTGTCAGGATACTTTTTCACTGATTTATTTAAAAAAAATATGAGCTATGAGTGTGAATGTTATATATTCCATCCCACAAATTATGTTTTACTGGTTTATTTGACAAATAATCTATATGGATTTGCTCTATAAAGACCGTATGTCTGTTTGGGATTGTTTTGTGAGCCTGGGGTTGTTTTGAGAGCCTATTGATGTAGCCTATCTCAGAAGAAAGGAATACTTCATATTACTCTAAACCACCGTTTGTAAATCAACTGTATACTACTGTCTACATTGCACTATATTTCTTGACCTGTCTCTGTATGTTTCATCACCTTTCTATACTTTGCCTCACATTGCAACACAGCTCAGATCTTTGGTTGCTATGAAGGCCAGTCGTTCTAAATGGATGGTTGCTATGGCCAAAGGCCAGTTCTATCTCTGCCGTTGTCAAGCGGGCATATCGTAAATTCTGATTAACCTTATCTTATTTAAAAACATCTCCATTTTACTTATCCCACTTCCATACAGTGGGTCCCATTAAGAAGTGGCCACTTCATTCGCGCTTACCGTGATTCACACAGCAGCATTAATAAATGAATCTGTCACCATATGCCTATGCTTACGTTTGCAAAGAAAACATTTTAATTTGATCCACATGAAACGTTACATTTCATGTACATGTTGACAATGAGCAGGCTAGTTTTGGTTGTTGGTGGTGTTATTGCATCCCTTAGTTATGCCTACAATGAGAGTTCCCTCGCGATTCCTGTAGACAATAGTAGACGCATTTCAAAACATCGCGTTAGGAGTCCTTGCCACTTCTTTTAAGCCGTCACAGACGTAGGTGCTACTTTTAGGGCTAAAGTGCTTAGCGTGAATTACTGTTAGTAAAAAAAAATAGCAGTCCTAAAGTTACACGTGACGAGTTTCTGCAGTGCAAGCATCTCATATCAAATGACCATGGCATTACGGCTAAACAACATAAATCCCAATTAGCAACATAGCACTACATCTCCTCCTCCCTATAGCTAGCCACACAAGAAATTAATGATACTAAATCTCTGCTTAGCACGCTTCTCCGCTTAGCATTCTAATAACAGAAGGGGCACATTTATGTTGACCACTACAACATGACTCATTATGTCTGTAACGTTAACTGTATAAAACACTTACTTTCATAAAGGGCGACACCATCCAGCACATGGAAACCGATATTTTAGGTTCTTGGCCACAAACTCAAAAACGTGTCTCTCTGGCCCTGTTCTAGAATCTTTGCTCTGAAGGCTGTGTTGCTAAGGCAACATCAAATAAACGAAATGATAGTCTTTCAGTATTAAATGTACGTGTGATTCCGAATGGATGTGTGTGGTTTGCAATTAGAATAAACAAGAAATAACATTTCTAATAATTTCCCATGATAAATTACATAATATTTGCACCTTCCTTACTTGGGAATCTCACACCGTATTTCAAGTAGGCTACACTAGTGAAATGTAATACAACGTTGCCACCTAGCGTTCAGATAGTTCTAGGCTATTTAACATTAACGTGACATTGATTGTTTATTCTTTCGTCAACTCTATGCTTTTAGGAAAACAATCTTTTTATCATAGTTCCCTCTTCAATGAGCGATTACCAGCTCGTTTTTGTAACAGAGATAGCTGTTTATTGTCCCTAGGTTTACAGAAACACCTATTCATATTAATACGTAGCCAATGGAGTGCTGCCGACCACTGTTCATTACATGGCCCAGAATGCCTTGCATGTCTTTTCAACAAAACAACACAGTAAAACCTAAATGCCCGTAAACATATGCATTTGCATACTTGTAACATTTTTAATAATACTCTCCCATCATGATATGTAACAATAATGAAAAATTTAATTTGAATACCGTCAATGTGAAAACAACTCTATTATGTAAGCTATATATAGCTACTGTTCTCCTTGCTATTTCAGTTCGTAAGTCCATACTATCCCATGGCAGAGCAAGGATTTCATGATTGGGCAAGGTTGCCTGGAGACATTGTGTCTGCTCTGAGACATTGTGCATACATGGAAGGCATTGTGATAGAAGGTGAATGGTGAAAAGGTGAATGGTGTGAGTTACCAAATACCCGTGGGTGGTTTGCCAAATGATGGAAACTTTTGGAATATTTCTTTTTTTTTTTGCCTATGCACCCTCACACTGGAGTCCCCAGTTCATATACAAAATTTGGTATCGATATGTGACAGTGTTCCTGAGATATGGACGACTTCCTGTTTGAACTTACCCGCCCGATTTGGTTTGGCTGTGGCGGGCAAACTTTAAAATCAAAATCCTTCCGCTAACATTTGTGAGGCTTGGTCCAAGGATAATGTACGTCAAGTTTCGCGGGCGTTCGGACCAAATTTGTGACCTGTGAAAATTTAGTTTAAACTTTCTGTTCAATCAATATGGCGGACGAACGGCACGCCCACCTGACGTCATCTTAGCGACCAACTTACACGGTACTGACGGACGTTTTAAAGTTGGAGCGGTGTCTCTGTCTCAAAGGGCCTAAGCTAGGGCTGACAAAAAATTAGGGAGGCGGGAAAAATAATAATAATAAAACTTAAGAAGAACAATAAGTGTGCTGCTTTGCAAGCACACTTAATTAGCCCATTCTCGCAATTCAAGATGACCACACTTTCCTTCAAGATTTCAGACACAGATTTAAGTAGGGCTAGTTAAATCAGTTCATTTAGTTAAATGTACCGTTAGTTTCACTTAGATTTTTTTTAGCCCTCACAATCCCTTTTTTCCCCATTATGTTTATCTACTGGACTAGTGCAATGATGTAATCCCCTCTAGTCTGACAAGCTGTGTAGGCTACGCTATTTCCTCCACTAGTGCTCAAATTCAATTGCTTCCCCATGGAACAATGCGACTTGACCATTCCAATGCGCCTCGTATCTTGACCATTCCAATGCACTTCGTATCTTGACCATTCCAATGCGCCTCGTGGTCATATTTTTCATGTGCTTGCCTCTAGATTGACTTACAAGTAGATAAATAAAACTTCAATCCATATCTAAAGATTACGGACACCCCATTTATTTTTTTTCTACTGACTCCCTGTTTCACATAAATAGTTAACATATTAATGTGCTATGGCCGACTATTAATAGCTCATCCCTATTAATAGCTATCTGCCTTTTTGAAGGGTTAGGGTTCTAGTATTTTCCTGATATACGTATAAAATAATGAAAATGAGATAAACAGTTCCTGATAAGAAGGCACATCTTGTGCTCTGTGAGACTGGAGGAAACACAGAACTGGCCAAATGGTTTCATGGACCATACTCATTATGCCAGATGGATCCCACTTCACCTGAGACATGGCTGAACTTCCAAGGATACATTCTAGCATAGCTCATGAATTCAATGCAGGCAACTACACTGTCCAAAAGAGTAAGAATTTTCCTCCTTAGCTATTGACCAGGCCAATGAGCAAATGAACGATTGTATCAACAAGCATCTTCAAGGAGATGGTGAAGCTGTGGGTCTCACTCTGACAGCCCTTCTGCATTGCTTTGCTGGATGGTAGCAGAACTCCCGATTTATTCAGGACTTTGAGGCTTTTTCTTACGAATCCAGAAGACTGGATGACCCACATCATCATGATGAATCAAGTGTCTAGTCCTTATTCATCAAGGAGGTCTTTTCTCTGGTCAGTGCCATGGAAGACCTTGGAAACCCCTTTGAAGAGGAAAGTAAGGAACTGACTGCACTCCACTCCAGACTGTACGTTGCTGATCCTTCAGCTGTTGAGGCAGTTAAGAAGGTGAAATGGAGCACCAATTTAGTTTTCAGTGCCTAGAATGCCTAGAACAAAAAAAAGCCAAGTTCAATTGCATGGAACAAGATGATTGTTTTTGTCAATCCAAATGTGAGGAGAGTATCAAAAAACAAACAGCAATAGGCTGCATGCACAAAAGGCTCATTTGTTTGAACCGGTGTGTTTGAACCTGCCGCTAGTATCAGCGTAATGTGCGTCAATGTGTGTTACCAAGATGGCCACGGAGTGGGGGGACTTGCCTAAAAGGATTTTGCCTTCACTCTGTAAATGAGGCATCTGAGGGTCATTATGAGCCATTCTGGACATTCCTACTGGTCAGATGCAGGCTAGTCTTGCTGGACATTCCTACCAGATGCAGGCTAGTCTTGCTATGAACTTGTTTCCTGCAAATGTAAGAAGGGCTGTGCTAACTAGTGTAAGTGCAAAAAAGCTACATTACCCTAGCTACCTTAGACCACACAGCCCTGTGTTACTGTGAGGGGGACTGCTAATTAGCTACCTTAGACTACACAGCCCTCTGTTACTGTGAGGGGGGTGCTAATTAGCCCTGTGTTGCTGTGAGGGGGAATGCT
>NC_063196.1:36103097-36108097 GCF_017589495.1 Alosa alosa | reverse complement strand
TCAGTATACATTATTCACAAGAATAACTGAGTGCAAAGATTCATTGTATGCATCTGTATGACAGTGTGTGCACGTGCGCAAGTTCATTCAGGTCTCACTCAGCTTTAGGTTGCTGGCCTTCTACTAGCAAGCAGATCTTGCTGACAGGTCTTTCAAGCTGGCTTGTTTTGGTTTGAAGCCGTACACTGCGGACCAAGCCTTTGGAGTCAGGGAAGGCTTCAGTGACTCTAGCCAACATCCACGATCCTCTTGGCGCCGTGCTAACGGCTACTAGTACGATGTATCCTGGACAGAAGTTGCGTCTGACACGAGACCACTTTTGCCGTGTTTGCAGAAGAGGGAGGTACTCTCGGACCCAGCGTTTCCAAAATAAATCTGCAATGTACTGGATCTGCCTCCAGCGACGTCTGGCATAAAGATCTTCTTTCACGAACAAACCTGGAGGTAGAACAGGCTGCAGTTTTAAGTGCACCTTAAGCTGCAGTATATGATTAGCCGTTAACGGCTCCAAGTCATTGGGGTTGTCAGAAATAGTTGTGAGTGGACGGCTATTGAGAATGGCCTCAACCTCACACATTACTGTCTGAAGGCCTTCATCATCCAGATACTGCTGGCTGGTGACTGACCGTAAGGTTGTTTTGATCATGCGAATCAGCCTCTCCCAAATCCCTCCATTTCACCCCCTTCTGGAGAAGACTCTTTTCAATTTGTTGCATATTCCAAGATTTCAAAGACTCCTTTAGTTCCTTTTCAGTTGCAACAAAGTTCGTTCCATTATCTGACCGCAACTCAGACACTGCTCCCCTTCTGGCAATGAAACGTCTGAATGCATGAATGCAAGTGTCAGTATCAAGTGAATGTGCAACCTCCAAGTGTACAGCACGGCTGGTAAGACATGTGAAAATCACACCGTAACGTTTTACAATGCTGCGGCCTCGTTTTACCTCTAGTGGCCCGAAATAATCAACCCCTACATGCGTGAAGGGCGGAAGGTCAGGGGTCAACCGGTCAACTGGCAAGTCCGCTATTTTCTGTTCACCTGCATTCAACTTGACTCTTCTGCACATGGTGCATTCATAAACTACCTTTCTGGCCAGAGAGTTGGCGCAAGGAATCCAATATCTTTCTCTGAGTTTGGAGAGCATGAAGTTTCTTCCACTGTGTCCAACTTCTTGATGGATGTGCTGAGTTTGGAAACGTGATGGTCTTTAGGGAGGATAGCAGGGTGTTTCTGCTCAGTGGGCATTGCCATTTTACTCAGACGCCCACCAACCCTCAAGATGCCATTGGCCAGAAGAGGATCTAACCTATAGATGGAGCTGTTTCTGCTTACATTTTGCATTCCTTTCTGCAAACAGGCTATTTCTTGTGGGAATCCCTGCCTTTGGCAAAACTGTAAGATTGTGACTTCAGCATTCTCTATATCACTGATTGATAGGACATATGGACCTGTCTTTTCATGCTTTCCTTTCCTTGTGGTCATGATATGTCTGTTTAAATCTTTCTTGCCATTCTTAGACAATTCTAGCAGAACAGACTTGAACCTCAGGAACCATGCCACAGCTTTCTTGAGCCTCATCCATGTCGAGAAATAATTCATGAGGTAAGTAGTAGCGTCACAGTTTTCCTTCACAGCAACATTGACAGTGATTACTCCTTTTCTTAATTCAGGGTCATCTTGAGAGAGGATGGGTTCAGATGGAAGCTCTGGCCAGCAATGAGATGGTTCCTTTAGAATGTCTGGGCCACTGATCCATGTTGTTCTTTTCAAGAAGGTGTTGACATGAAGCCCCCGGGAGGCGTAATCAGCGGGATTGAGTTTCGTGCCTATGTACTTCCATTGGGAGACATCTGACGCACTTCTGATGACATTAACATGGTTTGCCACAAAGGTTAGGAATCTTCTGCTTTCATTCCGGATGTACCTCAGAACAGTCATGCTATCTGTCCAAAACAGAGACCTTTCCAATTCCATATGCAACTCCTCAGATAGCATCTTATCCATGCGTACGGCCAGAACTGCAGCAGTAAGCTCCATCCGTGGTGTGGTCATCAGTTTTAAGGGAGCAACTCGGGCCTTTCCCATTATAAAGGTGACGTGGACCTTGTTGCTGCTGGTCAGTCTAAGGTAGGTAACTGTGCCATACCCTGAGGTCACTCGCATCACAGAAGTGGTGCATCTGTGCTGTTTTGACATCTCCAAAGTTGTCTGGTACAAGACATCGGTTGACCTTGAACTCCCTCACTCTTGGAAGATCTTGCCACCATTGCTTCCAGGCTTGAGCATGGACCTCTGGCAATTCTTCATCCCATCCAATGTTCTGCTTGCATAACTCTTGCAAGATGTGTTTTGCCGGAAAGGTGAGAGGTGCAAGGAATCCAAGTGGATCATATATAGAACTGACCATGGACAGAATCCCACTGGTGCATGGGCGCCTCCTTTATGGTCACCTGGAATGTGAAAGTGTCTTCCTCAACACACCATTGCACACCCAGAGCTCTTTCAACTGGCAAGTCTTCTATGTCAAGGTCAAGATTCTTTATGTCTTTGGCCCTCTCAGGCTCTGGAATAGAGACCAAAACAGCTCTGTTGTTACTAATCCATTTGTTCAACTTAAAGCCTCCAGTTGCAGAGTAACTTTAGCTCCTTACAAAGTCTAATAGCATGGCCCTCTGTGTCCACAGCCTTCAACAAATCGTCCACATAGAAGTTGTTCTTGACTGTGCTAGTTGCATCAGCTGAGAAGCACCCTTTGTTATCCTCAGCTGTCCTCTTCAAAGCATAACTTGCACAGCTAGCTGATGACGTTGCACCAAAAAGATGTACGACCATCCTGTACTCTTTCAGTGGTTGACTGACGTCCCCATCTGGCCACCAAAGGAAGCGCAGGAAGTTCACATGATGAGATGGGACCTTTACTTGATGGTACATTTTTTCCACATCAGCCATGATGGCTGACGGACTAAGACCCCGATTAAGATGTTCGTAAGATTGGGACCTTGAATGAGTTCAGTGAGGCCCCCTGATAAGCTGCAGAGCAGTCAAATACCACACGCAAGCTCCCCTTCTTTGGATGAAACACACCATGGTGTGGAATGTACCACACCTTACCATTTTCCTGTATCAACTGGTCTTGGGGTACAAGTTCAGCATGTCCACTTGATAGGACCATTTCCATAAATGCCCTGTACTCCTTGTGAAAGTCATCATTCCTTTGAAGCTTTCTTTTTAAAGCCAACGCCCGTTGCTCTGCCATGTGATGGTTGTTTGACATCATTGGATCATCCTTCTTGAATGGCAAAGGCAATTGATAATGTCCAGCCACTATTTCAACAGAGCTGTCCAGCCACTATTTCAACAGAGCTGTCCAGTGACTATTTCAACAGAGCTGTCCAGCCACTATTTCAACAGAGCCCTAACCCTAATCCATTATCTGCATGAATTTGTGGTCCTCCACTGACATTTGTTTCTTTTCCTCAAAACTCTTTTCTGGGAAATCATGGTCGTATTGCTGAATCAAAAGTTCACTCAGGTTATCAACAGAAATCCGATGTGCATGAACATATTTCTGACCTTGCTTGTTGATGCATGCATCCTCAGTGTGGAGAAGTCCATTCACCACCCAACCTAGCAGTGTTTTAACAGCAAAGGGTCCATTACCCTGGCTACTGATAATTCTCCAAGGTTCCATCAATTTGGGTGCATTTATCCCAATGAGAAGGTCAATCCCAGCGTTAATGTTGGGTATATCAACATCTTGAAGGTAAGGCCATTTTCGAATATCTTCTCGTCTAGGAATGTGTTCCTTGTTGACTGGAATTTCCTGCAGTGTAAACTTCAGGTAATTTTATGAATTCCTTTCCTTCCAGGCTACACACTTCCAGGCCCTTGACTACCAGGCTGTTAACAGGTTTCTTTTGCCCCATAGTCGCTTAGAAGTATTTGCTGATGCTTTCCATTTGCATTCAGGTTCCTCTAAGTTTTTCTGTGCAAAATGTTGCGGAACTCCTGGGTCAAGGAAAGCGTATGTCTGGACTACATGATTTGAATTATTTAATTTCACTTGAACTGGTATTATTGCAAGTGTACAATGTTTGTCACTACAGTCAAGTCCCTCTGTTTTCAGTGAAACCAACCCGCTGCTCACTGCCCTTTTGTCTGAAGGACCTGCATTACTCAGCTCTTTCATTACATTTTTGAGGTATGTGCAAGATGGTGGGATGCAACTTTGAACAAACTGAGCAGGTTTGTCTGTTTTTGCAAGTCCGACTCATGTGTCCTTTAGCAAGACAACCAAAGCACTGTGAGACTCGTCCACTGTGAGACTTCTTCATCAGCTCTTGACATGACGCAATCTCATGCTCACCATTACAGACTGGACAGAGTTTTGATGAACTGTTTTTGGGCACATTGGACACTTGCATTGTGCTCTCTGTGCTGCCCTTTGGCACAACTGCCACTGTTGTGACGAAACTGCTCCCTCTGCTCTTCTGCATGGAACTCATTGGCTTGCTACTGTTAGCGGCTGCTTTTGGTGATCTTCTGTTTGAGGAGCTGTCTTGAAGGTTACCAAAGACCGGGTCTTGTAGAATCCTGGCCTGCCTTTCCAGGAAGAGGACAAGATCGGCAAATGTGGCTCTTGCTCCTGTTCGTTCCCTAATGTCAAAAGCATGTGATCTCCATTTTTCTTTTACTTTGTAAGGCACCTTGGAGATTAGAAGCCTCAGGTTTAATGGAAGGTTCAGTTCATCCATGTACCTTAAGGTACGCATTACATTACAGCATCCATGGAGGAAAAGAGCGTAACTGTGCAGAGCTTCACCCATGTCTGATGGGATATTGTTCCAATTTAAAAGGCTTTATCCATATAAGCATTAGTGATTTTAAATTCATCCCCAAAATGAAGTTCCAACAGCCGTTTTGCCTCTGCATACCCTCTGTCTGCATCCATATGAAGGCAACTTCTGACCAGCTCCTTAGGTTGGCCAGAGGTGTATTG
>NC_063196.1:36085597-36090597 GCF_017589495.1 Alosa alosa | reverse complement strand
GCATTTTATTCCATCAAAAGATCAATTAAATTGGAACTACCAATTAGAATCTGGATTAAAATATTTAAAACTGTAATTGAGCCAATAGCACTATATGGCTGTGAGGTATGGGGGTTGGGGCATGATTTTTCAAGCTGGGATAAACATCCAACTGAAGCCCTGCATACAGAGTTCTTCCTGAAGTATCCTCGGCCACAGAGGAGGGCAACAACACATGCAGGGCAGAACTAGGCCAATACCCCCTATTAATCAATATTCAAAAAAGAGCCCTTAAATTCTGGCAACACATTAAAATGAGCAACCCCGACTCACTCCACCATCTAGCCCTGAAAAGCCAAGAGCAAAACATAGGAAGGAGCCCACATAGCCAGCTTGTCCTGAGACTCAGTGACCTCACACTATCCCACATCACTGAGGCCCAGGACAATGTTACAGTAGCAAGAACAATTAGACCCAACCAAATTACAAACAATGAAAAGGAAAATTACATCACCTATTGGAAAGAAGTCTCTAAAACACAACCTAAATTACAATGTTATTTGGCCCTAAAACGGGAATACACAACAGCTACTTACCTGAGTACACTAAAATACCCAAAACTTAGGAAAACCATGACAATGTACAGACTCAGTGAGCACAGTCTCTCCATAGAAAAAGGCAGACACAGGCAGACTTGGCTGCCCAGAGAGGAGAGGCTATGCTCACACTGCAGCTTGGGGGCTGTGGGAGACAGAACTGCACTTCTTGACAGAATGTCCGAAATATGATGAAATTCAACATTGTCATTCAGTAAACTAAATTCAATCCTCCCCTGAGTTTCGAACTTTGACAAATGAGGGTAAATTGCCTTACATCCTCGGAGAGAACGAGGATGTGGCCATTGTGGCTGCAAAATTTGTAGCAGCCTGCCATAACCTGAGGGACAGTCAGTGAGGCCACAGCCATACACAATAATAGGATTGTTATTATTATTAGAATTGTCTCTTAACTTTTATGTCTTACTTAATTTACAGTTCTGTTAAACATTATTTTATTTATATTTTTTGTGTACATGTAATTTGAGCTTTGGCAATAATGTTATTGGAAACGTTCATGCCAATAAAGCTTTCTTGAATTGAATTGAATTGAATTGAGAGGGAGGTCAGAGACCCGTCAGATAAAGAGTGGATGTAGTTGCATTACAGTGTGGTCACATAGGCTCAGAGAAATGTATCCTCTCCCCATTGCCTTCGGCGGCTGGCAGCAGCAAACCGATCAGACAAGCCCAAGATGATGATCAAGTTTATCGCTTTGCCTACGATAGGCCTAGTGAAACTTCCTTCACCAAGTTCACTCCAAATAATTATTCACCAGAAAAATAGTTTGAGCGTAAACCCGACGTACAGGAATGCCACTTGCGCCAAATTTATAGGAGTCATTGCAGATGAAAAAGGCGATCTTAAAATGTCGAACAATGCATACAAGGCCTTCCGAGCGACAGAGATACAGATATCGCCGAAAAAGAAGTCGTCATTGACCGCAGTTACATGCAGGGAGTAACCCGGTTTTCAACAGCAATATTAGTTTTCTTTTTCGCCACGAAGTTGTGTACACTCATTCTGATGGCATCAATCAATTTAATCCGGTATTTAGGCGAAACCGAATATCGCTGCTACATTTAAAGCCTGAATATTCCCTGCATGTATAACTGTGGTCATTGTGTGCGATGAATTGAATGGACACATTTAGATCGAGCATGGCAAGTCATTGCAATAGCCTATAATAATAGGCCTACCATTTTGTTACTGCATTAACCATAGTGATGTTCTTATTGAAAATTTAAAATACTAAAATTAAAAAAAGTAAATTGCATTGTGGGGCTTTCAAATGATTATTGCAATCATCATTGCAAAATCACATAAAAATCCCCCAGGCTACTTGGAACATCTCTTTAAATTGTGCTCAAATACATTTCTATGGAAGATGCTAGCATGGCGAGCTGGTTTAGCCAAGGCCTAAAGATCATGAAGGATATTTCATCTTGAGATGTTTTAAGTTTAAATTTCAGCTCAGTGAAGCACTTAAAGCACCAACACTTCATGAAGTTACTTTTCTTGTAGAATTGTAAATCAGTCATAGGACAAACCTATATAGGACAGTAATTAAGGAAAAAAGTGAACCTGCTGCGTGTTAAATGCGATGTAGTTGAACATTTGGGTGCACCTAACTTTTGTGCTGGTGCACCTAAGAAAAAAAGTTAGGCGCACCAGTGCATCCAGTGCAAAAAGTTAGTCTGGAGCCCTGTGTATATTTATATTTATTTATATATAATAAAATCAAGCGCCTTCAGTAATGTTCTATACTGAGATTGACAGATCAAACAGATCAGATCCAGACCTCTGGGCCTCATCTCCATGACAACACATGTACTGTATATGCATGCCATGCTGTTACCGTGGCGACGCTGCCGTGCTGATGTGCTGCACCTCTCCGCAGGCCCTGCAGGGGGAGCTGGAGGCCCAGGAGGGCAGTCTGACTCAACTCAGCTCCAGCACCCAGCTGCTGCACACACACAGCGCCACGCTCACACACGCACTCACCGACGTCACACTCAGGTGAGACACACACACACACACACACACACATCACACTCAGGTGAGACACACTCACTCACACACACACACACACCCACATCACACTCAGGTGAGACACACACTCACTCACTCACACACACAAACACACACACACACACACACACACACACTCACTCACTCACACACACACACACACACACACACACACACACACACACACACAGCTTTGACAGGAGCTGCACACTTTCACACACTTGTGTGTGAGCCCTATGTGTGTGTTCAGTTCATCAGGTTGAAACGGTCTGCTGGAGCAGCTTATTATTATTATTATTATTATTATTATTATTTATTATTATCATTATTATTATTATTATTATTATTATTATTATTATTATTATTATTATTATTATTATTATTATTATTATTATTATTATTATCAGGTAGAACGGTCTGGTGCAGCTTATTATTATTATTATTATTATTATTATTATCATTATTATTATTTTTATTATTATTATCATTATTATTATTATTATTATTATTATTATTATTAATATTATTATTATTATGCTCAGGTGGAACGGTCTGCTGGAGCGGGTCTCTGAGCAGCTCCGGAGTGGTAAGTCTCTGCTGCAGCTGTGGCAGCGCTACCAGGAGCTGCACACACACACACACACCGCGGTCCAGCGGCACGAGGACGCTGCCCAGCGCCTGCTGAAGAACGCCACCGACGGGGACGTCACCGGACAGGAGCTGGACGCATGGAGGCACAAATGCTCTGTGAGTAACCCAACCAAACAACACAACACAACAACAACAACAACAACAACATTGCAACAACACAACAACAACAAAATAACAACAACAACAAAGCAACAACACAACAACAACACAACAACAACAACACAACAACAACAACACAACAACAACACAACACAACACAACAACAACAACACAACAACAACAATGCAACAAAACAACAACAATGCAACAAAACAACAACACAAAACAACAACAAAAACAAACACAACAACAACAACAATGCAACAGCACAACAACACAACAACAACAACAACAACAATGCAACAGCACAACAACACAACAACAACAACAACATACACAACAATGCAACAAAACAACAACAACACAACAACAACACAGCAACACAACAACACAATAACAACAACAACAATGCAACAACAACACAACAACAACAATATAACAACACAACAACAACATCAATGTAACAACACAACAACAACAACAAGAACACCACAACAACCACAACACCACTCAACAACACAACAACAACACAACACTACACCGTGGAGGGACTAGAACAACAACAAAACACAGTGGAGTAAGTTAAAGTGAGTGAAAGTGAGTGAGTACATGTTGTGTGTGGAGAGCAAGTGTTTGAGTGTGTAGATGTGTGTGTGTGTATGTGTGTGTGTATTTGAATTTCCCCTTGGGGATCAATAAAGTATCTTATCGATCTATCTATGTATGTATGTATGTATGTGTGTGTGTGTGTGTGTGTGTGTGTGTGTGTGTGTGTGTGTGTGTGAGGAGTATTCTGCCAGATTGGACCTGATAGACCAATGCCCCTTGCCGACCTGTATGAAACTCCAGGCAGTTCGGGACATAGCCCTCTCCAAAATCCAACACCTGTTTGCCAATGTTCACATCGCCAAAAAATAAGACAGTGCAGCTGGTTAGGAAATGGACAAATCTTAACACACACACAACAAGGAGTATAATTTTCATGAACAAATCGGAGGGGGGACTTGGAATCCCTAACACTGAATGGATTTATATAGCCACCAGAATAAGTCACTTACTGCATATGTTAAATAACGACGACACGACTGTGCGAGCAACGGCCCGGAGCTCATTGCTACTGGACCTAACCCAACGTAAGATCCCCCTTGCCCCTCATGGAGAACCAGGTTTCCTGGGCTTCAGAAAGAAACCCAGTGGAAAACTGGACGCCAGGGCCACAGGGTTTGGAGTGCGGTCAGATTGGCCTGATCTAAACGATCTGTGTAGCAGCAATAACATACAGCTAAATTGGATACGCACAAGCGGTGGACAGGTAAACGTCAGCGAGGAGCTAATCATGGACTTAAATGTGCATGCTGAAGCGACTCTACACCATGACGAAACCAGCAAAAAGCTGAACAGCCGGGCATGCAGGTATGAGATCCTCCAACACTTCCATTCTCAGCAGCGCAATCACTGGGTGAACCTACGCCTCCAAGGCAAACTCGCATGCCTACAGTGCGCGGACCGGACAGTTTCACATTCGGCACTACATAACCCATCTGTTAACGCAGGCAACAATTTGTCATTAAAGCTAGGTTGCAAGCACTCCCCACTCAGTATAACCTCTCCCTGTGGTATCCACAACGTCATGAACCGTTTTGC
>NC_063196.1:36060597-36083097 GCF_017589495.1 Alosa alosa | reverse complement strand
GGCAACTTTAGTTTAGGGACATGGGGGTTAATAACACATGGGGGTTAATAACACACGGGGTTAATAGCTCATGGTGGTTAATAACACATGATAACACATGGGGGTTAATAACACAGGGTTAATAACACACGGGGTTAATAACACATGGGGGTTAATAACACATGGGGGTTAATAACACATGGGGGTTAATAACACACGGTTAATAACACATGGGGGTTAATAACACACAGGGTTAATAACACATGGGGGTTAATAACACATGGGGGTTAATAACACACATGGTTAATAACACATGGGGGTTAATAACACATGGGGGTTAATAACATATGGGGGTTAATAACACACGGGGTTAATAACACATGGGGGTTAATAACACACGGGGGTTAATAACACATGGGGGTTAATAACACACGGGGTTAATAGCACATGGGGGTTAATAACACATGGGGGTTAATAACACATGATAACACATGGGGGTTAATAACACATGGGGTTAATAACACATGGGGGTTAATAACACACGGGGGTTAATAACACACTGGGTTAATAACACACGGGGTTAATAACACATGGGGGTCAATAACACATGGGGGTTAATAACACATGGGGGTTAATAAGTGCCAAATTAATTGTGAATTAAATGTGAACAAAGACCCAACTTTAGAATAGGGAACATATTCTGCATGTTATTTGTACACTATTAGCACTTGTGGTTTAGTGTCTAGTTCCATTTGAAAAGAGTGTCTTTGATAAGTATTATTAGGAGTGAATAACTGTTTTTGTGGTACTACCACCTTACAAGGCCCATACTGAGCCATGCATATTTAGGTCATAATTCATATGCAACAACTTATTTAATAACTATAAAGGGGTAATGGGAGCTTACATAGGGGAATTTTAATTAAGGGTCTAGTAAGGGGTAGAATAAGGTCTAGCAGAATAAGGTATTAATTAGTGACTTATAATGACTAACAAATGGCTAGTATGCTACTAATATACATGTTAGTAACCAGCTAATTAATGTTGAATATGTGTGTCTTAATATAAAGTGTTTAATTTCCCATTAATCAAGACATTAAGATAACACAATGGATTTCTCAATCGAGGTTGGGTTTGTTACGGCTTCCCTGAGGAAAAATTGCATAAAGAGGTTGGGTTTGTTACGGCTTCCCTGAGGAAAAACTGCATAAAGAGGTTGGGTTTGTTACGGCTTCCCTGAGGTTGGGTTTGTTACGGCTTCCCTGAGGTTGGGTTTGTTACGGCTTCCCTCAGCGAGGTTGGGTTTGTTACGGCTTCCCTGAGAACACAACTGGGTTGAGGGTTAAAATGAGTGTTTTATTTGAGTTCCCTAAAAAGAGCAAAAAGCTTGAAAACTGGCAAAAACTTTCAAAAACGTGGGAAACACTGGAGTCCAGCAAAGTGGTGACCAGCGAGAAAACCCAGAGAATGCTCTGCAGTGTGTGTGTGTGTGTGTGGGAACGCTCTGCAGTTAGCCTTTTGGAGAGGCTGGCCAGGTGCTCCGCTAATTGATAGATAGATAGATAGATAGATAGATAGATAGATAGATAGATAGATAGATAGATACTTTATTGATCCCCAAGATGGACCGATTGCAATTTTTTGGGCCGATTCCGATTTCTGATTTTTCATAGAGTTTGACCTGCCGATACCGATTTTAGCCGATTCTGATTTCATTTCTTCTAACCATTTTACAGCGCACACGAATAGTTATTTTCTATCTTTTCTTTAATATAACATGTTAATATAGAAATGTTATCAACTTATCAATAATAAAATGGCTGTTCAAAAAAAGACACACTTCAGCTGCAGTATCAAACTACAATGCTTCCCAGTGTGGGACACTACTAATATAAATGTACTGTTATGCACTGTTATGGAACACCCTTTTTTTTTCTCACATCCAATATCCAACTAAAGGTATAAGAACAATTTTCATGATACACTTGAACATGCTTCCATGGAACATATTTTCATATGCTTTGATGCATTGATAGGAGTGCGAGGGAAAAGTGGGAGTGGGCTATCAGCAAACACAGGGGAGGAGAAGTGCTAATAGCATTAGGTATAAGTAAGTAAGTATAAGTATATATACTCTTTTGATCCCGTGAGAGAAATTTTTTCTCTGCATTTAACCCAATCTGTGAATCAGTGAAACACACTCAACACACAGTGAGGGGAAGCACACACTAATCTTGGGCGCAGTGAGCTGCTTGGCAACACAACAGCTCGGGGGGAGCAGGAGGGGGTAAGGTGCCTGCTCAAGGGGCACTTCAACTGCCGTGCTCGGGGAGCAGTGAATGCCTTGCTCAAGGCCACTTTCACAGCTGCCGGGGAGCAGTGAGGGGCCAGAGGGTGCCTTGCTCAAGGGCACTTCCAGCACAGCCTTCGAGGAGCAGTGAGGGTTTGGTGCCCTGCCCAAGGGCACTTCAGCACAGCGGCTTCGGGAGCAGTGAGGGGTTAGGCGCCTTTGCCTCAAGGGGAGCAGTGAGGGTTAAACCTTGCTCAAGGGTGAGCAGTGAGGGTTAGGTGCCTGCTCAAGGGCACTTCAGCACAGCAGCGCTCGAGAGGGGTGAGGGTTAGGTGCCTGCTCAAGGGGAGGCAGTGAGGGGTAGGCAGCCTTGCTCAAGGGGAGCAGTGAGGGGCAGGTGCCCTGCTCAAGGGGAGCAGTGAGGGGTTAGGTGCCTTGCTCAAGGGCACTTCAGCACAGCGGCGCTCGGGGAGCAGTGAGGGGTTAGGTGCCTTGCTCAAGGGGAGCAGTGAGGGGTTAGGTGCCTTGCTCAAGGGGAGCAGTGAGGGGGTAGGTGCCTTGCTCAAGGGGAGCAGTGAGGGGTTAGGCTGCTTACAACAACAGTGGTGCCTTGCTCAAGGGCGCTTCAGACGCTTCCCACTGGTCGGGGTTCGAACCGGCAACCCTCCGGCTACAAGTCCGAAGCGCTAACCAGTAGGCCACAGCTGCCCACATATATATATATAGGTGCTCCACCATATATGAAAACAGCGCACGTCTGTTTTGCGGTGAAAAACTTAAATCCAAATTCCGGTTAAATACATCAATTAAGCTATAGAAACTTTTAGAGACAGCTGATTCAGTATTCAGAGTATCAGTTTTCTTCATTGTAGGCTACTATGTCAACTTTAACTTTTGTTTGCCTTTCTAATAGGCTATCGTTTGTTCACTTTCACGACATCCACTTCTCAATCTGCTAGACTAGGGTATTAAGGCATAGCCTTAGTCTACGTGCAGTAAATAGTTATTTTTTTAGAAATACTTCTAAAAATACTAAAAATACTTTTTTTATTAGTATTTTTTTTAAGTGGAGTAGAACTACTAGGGCTACTGTATGTCGCTGCTTGTTGACATCTTATTATCATGTAGCCTGTGATCGCTAAACTTTGATTCTTTTTAATGTCGCGAATCGGTTATCTCCGCTTCAGCAGCTTGGGTTCAGCTGTGGGCACGCAATTAGCTGCAGTGACGGGCGGTGATGAGCGATGTTTACGTAGCCTAATGAAGTGACAGCTTAATTCCACGCAATATGGCAAAGCACAGCGTTCGCTGCATCGGAAAACTCAGTAGCCTATTAGCGCTTTCTTTGTAGCCCTACGTCCAGCCCTGAGTGTTGGCCTGGTTGCTAGCTTCTTCAAACTTTGCAAACTCAGCTGGGTGTTTTTACAATTGCGGCGCGGGAGTGCATTTCACCGGCATAAAATCGGCATGTCTCAGACTGACCGGCCGGTCTATCAGTGCATCTCTAATTCAAATTCAATTGGATCACCTGGTTGGGAGCAAACCCAAAAAGTAGGAGGTAATACAGCAGCCCTACCCAGTAGGGGGTGCCAAAAACCATAACAGTAACCGTGAGGAACTTTGGGGTCGTAACGGGTTTATGTTCAGCAGAGCAGAGCCAATGCACTTTATACCACTGGATAGCGCCATATTGAAGTTTGACATACACACACCACCACACACACCACACGCCTTTTTTGATGTGTGACTCTGCATTTGTTATTATTGTGTGTGTGTGGGTTCCTCTGTAGGCCCTGCTGTTGCGGCTGAGCGGCTGGTGTCCAGATCTAGAACGTCTGAACCAGCTGGGGTTCCGTCTCCCGCTGACCGACGTCCACATCAAACGCATGCAGAGACTCAACCTGCGCTGGAACACACACACTGCACACACCATGGAAGAATACAGGTACGCACACACACACACAAAACACACACACACACACACACACAAACACACACAGGTACACACACACACACACACACACACACACACACACACCATGGAGGAATACAGGCACAATACACACACACACACACACACACACACACACACACACACACACACACAAACACACACACACACACACACAACACACAGGTACACACACACACACACACACACACCATGGAGGAATACAGGCACACACACACACACACACACACACACACCATGGAGGAATACAGGTACACACACACACAACCATGGAGGAATACAGGTACTAATACTAATAATAATAATATCATCAATAATATCAATAATTCATGGATGAATACAGGTACAATACTAATACTAATACCAAACACACAACTCCAATATCAATAAATACAGGTACACACAATAATTCATGGAGGAATACAGGCATCAATAATATCATCATCATCATCATTCATGGAGGAATGCAGGTACAATACACACACACAATATCAATAACACCATGGAGGAATGCAGGTACACACACACACACACGCACACACACACACCATGGAGGAATACAGGTACACACACACACACACATACACACACACACACACGCACACGCACACACCATGGAGGAATACAGGTACACACACACACACACTGCACACACACACACACACACACACACACACACACACACACACTGCACACACGCACACATGCACACACACACACACACTGCACACACACACACTGCACACACTGCACACACACACCATGGAGGAATGCAGGTACACACACACACACACGCACACACCATGGAGGAATACAGGTACACACACACACACTGCACACACACACACACACACACACACACACACTGCACACACGCACACATGCACGCACACACACACGCGCACACACGCTCTCTCTCTCTTTCTCCACACACACTGTGAATTGACACAGACACACTTACACACACACACATATACACACACCCTTTTTATATACTTTATTTGATTCCACTTTACAAACACACACATATACACACAGTCACACACATACATACAAACATTGTATATACTTTTATTTGATTCCACTTTACAAGTCAAGTTACATTGGGAATCAAATCTTCTGAATAATCCAGTAGATCATGGGTTCCCAAACTCCATCAATGTGGGCCTCCCCTCTGAAAACAGTGACACCTCCGCAAGCCCCCCCCCCGACAATCGTTGTCAAATAATGATATTCACTTCAGTTAAGCCACTTAAATCGGTGCTATACTATGCTATGCAATGCAATGAGCACACACACACACTGCACACACACACACACACACACACACACACACACACACACACACTGCACACACTATGGAGGAATACAGGAACACACACACACACACACACACACACACACACTGCACACACCATGAAGGAATACAGGTGTACACACACACACACACACTGCACACACCATGAAGGAATACAGGTACACACACACACACACACACACTCACACACACTGCACACACACACACCATGGAGGAATACAGGCACACACGTACGCACGCACACACGCACGCACACACTGCACACACACACACACACACACCATGGAGGAATACAGGTACGCACACACACTTGCACACACACACACACACACGCACACACACACACACCATAGAGGAATACAGGTACGCACACACACACACACACACGCACACACATGCACGCACAGACACACGCGCACACACACACACACGCTCTCTCTCTCTTTCTCACACACACACATACAAACACTCAAAAGTACAAGAATACAAACTCCACACACTACTTTTATTTGATTCCACTTTACAAGTCAAGTTACATTGGGAATCAAATCTTCTGAATAATCCAGTAGATCATGGGTTTCCAAACTCCATCAATGTGGGCCTCCCCTCTGAAAACAGTGACACACCTCCGCCCACCCCGACAATGGTTGTCAAATAATGATATTCCCCGTTAAGCCACTTAAACCGGTGCTATACTATGCTATGCAATGCAAATGAGTTTTCATCATATTTAAAGGCTACTATGCTATGCAATGCAAATGAGTTTTCATCATATTTAAAGGCTACTATGCTATGCAATGCAATGAGTTTTCATCATATTTAAAGGCTACTATGCTATGCAATGCAATGAGTTTTCATCATATTTAAAGGCTACTATGCTATGCAACGCAATGAGTTTTCATCATATTTAAAGGCTACTATGCTATGCAACGACAATCGTTGTCAAATAATGATATTCCCCGTTATTAAGCCACTTAAATCGGTGCTATACTATGCTATGCAATGCAATGAGTTTTCATCATATTTAAAGGCTACTATGCTATGCAATGCAATGAGTTTTCATCATATTTAAAGGCTACTATGCTATGCAATGCAATGAGTTTTCATCATATTTAAAGGCTACTATGCAATGCAATGCAATGAGTTTTCATCATATTTAAAGGCTACTATGCTATGCAATGCAATGAGTTTTCATCATATTTAAAGGCTACTATGCAATGCAATGCAATGAGTTTTCATCATATTTAAAGGCTACTATGCTATGCAATGCAATGAGTTTTCATCATATTTAAAGGCTACTATGCAATGCAATGCAATGAGTTTTCATCATATTTAAAGGCTACTATGCTATGCAATGCAATGAGTTTTCATCATATTTAAAGGCTACTATGCTATGCAATGCAATGAGTTTTCATCATATTTAAAGGCTACTATGCTATGCAATGCAATGAGTTTTCATCATATTTAAAGGGCTACTATGCTATGCAATGCAATGAGTTTTCATCATATTTAAAGGCTACTATGCTATGCAATGCAATGAGTTTTTCATCATATTTAAAGGCTACTATGCTATGCAATGCAATGAGTTTTCATCATATTTAAAGGCTACTATGCTATGCAATGCAATGAGTTTTCATCATATTTAAAGGCTACTATACTATGCAATGCAATGAGTTTTCATCATATTTAAAGGCTACTATGCAATGCAATGCAATGAGTTTTCATCATATTTAAAGGCTACTATGCTATGCAATGCAATGAGTTTTCATCATATTTAAAGGCTACTATGCTATGCAATGCAATGAGTTTTCATCATATTTAAAGGCTACTATGCTATGCAATGCAATGAGTTTTCATCATATTTAAAGGCTACTATGCTATGCAATGCAATGAGTTTTCATCATATTTAAAGGCTACTATGCTATGCTATGCAATGAGTTTTCATCATATTTAAAGGCTACTATGCTATGCAATGCAATGAGTTTTCATCATATTTAAAGGCTACTATGCTATGCAATGCAATGAGTTTTCATCATATTTAAAGGCTACTATGCTATGCTATGCAATGCAATGAGTTTTCATCATATTTAAAGGCTACTATACTATGCAATGCAATGAGTTTTCATCATATTTAAAGGCTACTATGCTATGCAATGCAATGAGTTTTCATCATATTTAAAGGCTACTATGCTATACTATGCTATGAGTTCTCATCATATTTAAAGGCTACTATGCTATGCAATGAAATGAGTTTTCATCATATTTAAAGGCTACTATGCTATGCAATGAAATGAGTTTTCATCATATTTAAAGGCTACTATGCTATGCAATGCAATGAGTTTTCATCATATTTAAAGGCTACTATGCTATGCAATGCAAATGAGTTCTCATCATATTTAAAGGGCTACTATGCTATGCAATGCAATGAGTTTTCATCATATTTAAAGGCTACTATGCTATGCAATGCAATGAGTTTTCATCATATTTAAAGGCTACTATGCTATGCAATGCAATGAGTTTTCATCATATTTAAAGGCTACTATGCTATGCAATGCAATGAGTTTTCATCATATTTAAAGGCTACTATGCTATGCAATGCAATGAGTTTTCATCATATTTAAAAGGCTACTATGCTATGCAATGCAATGAGTTCTCATCATATTTAAAGGCTACTATGCTATGCAATGCAATGAGTTTTCATCATATTTAAAGGCTACTATGCTATGCAATGCAATGAGTTTTCATCATATTTAAAGGCTACTATGCTATGCAATGCAATGAGTTTTCATCATATTTAAAGGCTACTATGCTATGCAATGCAATGAGTTTTCATCATATTTAAAGGCTACTATGCTATGCAATGCAATGAGTTTTCATCATATTTAAAGGCTACTATGCTATGCAATGCAATGAGTTTTCATCATATTTAAAGGCTACTATGCTATGCAATGCAATGAGTTTTCATCATATTTAAAGGCTACTATGCTATGCTATGCAATGAGTTTTCATCATATTTAAAGGCTACTATGCTATGCTATGCAATGAGTTTTCATCATATTTAAAGGCTACTATGCTATGCTATGCTATGAAATGAGTTTTCATCATATTTTTGACGTTTGGCTTTGTTGCCCATATCGGGCCGTGCAGCGATAAAATGTGACAAATCTGTCCATTTTAAGTTAGCTATCGGAACGTCACATATTATGTCATGTACAGTATGTCCAACCTCTTACGTGTATCTGTCACTTAATATTCATTTCTATACAAACCAAGGCGGCGGATTCCTAAAGAAACGCAAGCACCCACACCATAAGTTTATCTAAATTAGCTATGTACCAAAAAAATACATTTTACTGTGACTCGAAGAGTGCTGTAAGGCTGCGTGTACAAATCTGCTTGGAGCTGCAAGTTACCGCTCACTGGTAACTTAAAGCTAGCTCGGCTGGCGGCACTGTTGCTAAATTACGTTATGAAGTTTGGCACAATACATTCTCACTCAGGATAGGGATCAATAATACTTTCCACCAGGGCTTGAAAACGAAAATAATTTTTCAAACGTTCCGTTCCGAACGGTTCAGGTAGGCCTATGTTTAACGTTTTCGTTCTTGCATGCGTTCCGCCACCAACATATCGGTCCTGAACCGGTTCGGAACGCTAAAATATTGTTTGTTCTTAAAGTTCTGGCAGTGTTTAGCGGGCCTATCAAGTCTATTTTTGTGGACTTTACCTTTAGAATAGGCGTGCTCATTATTTCCCCTTTTTAGCCTATACCGTAGCTATGCCCAAAAATAATAAATCACAGACGGCATCCAAAACATTCAGATGGGCTATCCATCCCATAGCCTACAGACTTACTGTAGGCCTAACCTATGCCTATAAATAATTTCTTATCAAAATATTTCTGGATACGTGCTAAACTCCTTACCTGGTTGTAGCCTTTTTTTTTAAAGTTTATCCATATGGAGATCTTCAAAGGCTTGCGCTATAATTCCAACCCTGGTTATAAACGACCCTTTCTGTGGCTGACAAGGCCTATCTCAAATTTCCCGCTTAACTCTTCTACATAGAATAGGCTATAATTGCGCAAACATTTCAAATCCTGACTTTGAAACGACAAGGCATGGACAGGCAAAATAGGCTATTACGCATAGGCTACAAACAATTTCCAAACCAGTTTCAGTAGCCTACGCTACGAGGCTGGTCTAAGATCCTAAGTGGCAGACGGATAGGTTACATTACAACAGCAAGACAAAATATACAAATTTGGACCAAAAGGTCCATTTATTCATTTTTTTTTCAAACTGCAGAAATCAAATTATTAGGCTGTTATATAGAGAACAAAAAAAAACGTTATTAACCGGTTTGTGGATTTCAGAATAACGTTTCTGTTCCGGAACAGTTGAAGACCATCATGTTTTCGTTTCCGTTTCCGCTCCTCGTAAAATTCCGTAAAATTCTGTTCGTTTTTGTTCCTTGAACTGGTTCGGAGCTTTCCACTATCCCAAAGATTTAGTATATCCATTATCTCTTCTATGGTTTATTTAGATTTTATAATGTTGACAATTACATAATCATTGAGAAAAAAAAAACATAGATAGTTCTAACATGAAATAAAAGTTTTTCCTTCTTTTTTTGAATCAACCTTCCGCGCCTCCCCTCAAATTATTTGGCGCCCCCCAGGGTTAGGGGGGCGCGCCTCACGGTTTGGGAACCTCTGCAGTAGATTAAAGCAGTTCAGCAATCTATCATGAGTTTACAGATTCAGGAGTATAGGAACATCATCTCTTCCAAATAAACATGCTTCCTACAACTGCTGATATGGAACAGTACTTCACTAGCTGCTTGGCCTTAGTTTCATGTAGTCCCCAGTTTCATGTAGTCCCCCAATGCAAAGTCCATGGCCACCAACCTATGCACATGACCTACTGTAGGCTACCAAACACTAACACAATAAGCTGGCATTTGTATAGGTTCTCAGTGGCAGAAATCAAAGGCTGGTATTTGAGAGTTTTTGTACAGTATGAGTCCTCCATAAATAGGTCAAAAGCAAATGACACTTCAAATATTTTAACTTTTTTAGCATTCTGAGAAATGGAGATAATGTCCAGTGTGTTTGCAGTTCTGTTCCTGTTCTCCACACACACACACACACACACACACACACAAACACACACCTACCTCACTATTTCTTTGAATCATGTGTTTTGCTTTGATAGCGTGTGTGTGGTAGGTATTATTAGGTATTAATGTTTGTGTATGTATGTGTGTGTGTGTGTGTGTGTGTGTCTGAGCAGTAGGCTGCAGGCGTCCCACCTGCTGCAGCTGGGTTTCCAGGAGAAGTGTGAGGCCTGGAGGGACTTCCTGTCCAGTGCAGAGCAGCGTCTGGCCACCGACATCTCAGGCAGCCGCCACACACTACTGGAGCAACAGAAGGAGCACGAGGTACACACACACACACACACACACACACACACACACACACACACACACATATATGTACACACACACACACACACACATATGTACACACACACACACACATACACACACACACACACACACACACACACATATGTACACACACACACACACATATGCACACACACACACACACACACACTCTCTACTGGAGCAACAGAAGGAGCACGAGGTACACACACACACACACACACATACATATGTACACACACACACACATATGTACACACACACACACACACACATACATATGTACACACACACACACACATATGTACACACACAGACACACACACATATGTACACACACACACACATATGGACACACACACACACATATGTACACACACACACACACATATGTACACACACACATATGTACACACACACACACACACACACACACACACGACGGTACACACACACACACACATATGTACACACACACACACACACATATGTACACACACATATGTACACACACACACACACACATACACACACACACACACACACACACACACACACACACACATATGTATACACACACACACACACACACACACACATATGTGTACACACACACACACACACACACACAGTGGGCATCGCTTTCAAATGGCCACTTCAGTCACAAGTTACAGTGAAGCTGCGTGAAGCTTTAGTACCACTTTCAGCCACTGTCGCGTGCGGCTCTGCCACTGTACATCGGCTCTGTCAGTAGCCTGACTGCCGCCCCTTCTGAAAAAGCAGGAGGCTAGGCTACCTTTAAACGTAATTGTTACCGAGGAATCAGCCTACTGATTCAATAACAAAATAAATCGTCGTGTTAAAACATTACCTCGATTAAGGCTGCTTGGGTATGGCCCAGGCTTGACTACCTACGGTGGTGGCGAAAAATCGAAATCTGCTTTTGATAGCCTACCGTGCCGCTCCACAAAACGAAAAAAATATCTTAATTTGCTGTCTATGTTATTGTCAGTGTGGGGGTAATGCAACTCGCAAATCAAAACAGTGTCTTAATTTGCCCTACTTCTTGACTGCAATGTAGTCAATTGACTGCTTGAAATGTCATTTTATTTTTCTGTACAATAAACAAATACATCTGCTTTATGCCGCCTTGAATTACATTCATATTTGGCTGACTGCAGGCTGGCCACTTCCCTCCCCATATTCCAAGATTAAGATAGCCTATACAAAAAAAGCACTTCATATTATCATAAAAAAAATGGTTAAAGCAGAATAGCTATTTGCAATTTGACAAAACACTGGTCCTCATTTTGTATGAATCACGAAGGACGATATACCTGTTGCATTTAGTTAGATGTCAGAAATCCGCGATAATGTTTGAAAACCACTGGCTCGTTAATCACAATAATTTAACACAGACAGTTGGATAGCCTACTTCATCATGTCCCCATGCCTACATTTTGTGAGTAGCATAGAGATCGTTAAAAACAATAAAATATGGCTCTCCGTTTTTGGACATGAAAACTTATATTTTAATAGACTACCGTCGAAGATGCTGACTTGCAAAAGCCTCGGGATAACCGTTATCTCCACTATCATCAGTCATGCCCCTTGATCAAAGTGGGGAATGAAATAAAGTTTGAGAACCACTGGCTTAACAAGTTACCTGCAGTCCAGAACACAGAATCTGTTGCAATATTCTGATGATGCGGCGATGATATCGGCAAATGTTTGTTTTCCAAAGTAAGAATTTCACTTCACCATGCACCTTCGACAATGAATAGCTCATTACACTTGTTACTGTTAAACGTAGGCCTACCTGGTATCATTACAAACATTATTCTGTGTCCTAAAACTGGCATATTTTATGGCATTGTGTCATGTAGTTCGTTGCAAAATCTAGAAATGTGTGAGGTGGTCAGCGGGGGACAATTGAGACACACATTGGATTGTGTTATTACTTGAACATTCCACACTATCCACAGCTGTGGTAGGCCTATTAGGGGCAGGAGGATTACTGTTAAGCGCCAGGCTTTATATAAAATTGTCTCGAATGTTGTCTTGTTGTTTGTGGGCGCTTTGCTTGGCTTCTGTAATCTCGGCTTCATTGAAAATGAGGGCTTCCCTCAATGACCCTCCGAGAATAAATAAAGGTTGAATGAACGAATGAATGAATGAATGAATGAATGCCCAAAATAAAGGCCTGTGGTTTTGCAGGCCTACAGTAAATAACAGACCCGCCAGAATAATGCGTTATGATGCTTTTACGAGCAAGATGTTTTGGTACCCCACGCACACTGCATGTTCTTAAATAACAATGATCATCAGTAATATTGACCATTCATTTGGGTAAATGGGCAAAGCGTGACCACCTTGATTGGCTGATTGGCTGATGATTGTAACAGCTGGACGCGATTCCAAACACCTCCCCTTCGATGATGATATGACAGGTCTCAGAATGCGTAAGCTACACAAGGGACGGAAGATGATGAATAACTGGGGCGTGGAGGGCTATTCACAAAGGCTTTTATCTTACTAGAGGAGTAGGCTACTCCTAAATCGCACTTAAAGATTTTAGCTTGGAGTTTTCTCAAAGCCTTTCAGACAACTCCTAAACTAGGAGGTGGGTCTTGCGTGGCTATGGATGACGTCAATACTCATGCCTGAGCTTGACTGAAGTGACCACCTTGATTGGCTGATGATTGTAACGGCTGGAATTCCAAACACCTCTCTTCCAATGATGAGTGACAGGTGACAGGTCGGAGAATGCGTCGCTACACAAGTAGTCGCGAAGGGCCGGAAGATGATTAATAACTGAATAAAAAGGCCTAGCCTAAATGAATAAAAAAGTGAGCAAAACAAATAGCCTAGTAGCCTAATGAAACATAGGCCTATGGATTGATGTAGTAGCCTACCTTTGCAACATTATTAAATTAATCTGTCATCAATATGCCTAGGCTAAGTTTGCAAAGAGGAGAACATTTTAATTTAATTTAAAATGAAACGTTACATTTCATTTACATGTTAACAATGAGTAGTTTTGGTTGTTGTTGGTGGCGTTATTGCATCCCTTTTATGAATGAAAAATTGTTCCCTGTGATTGGAAGCTCCTGTTGTGCATAGGCTCGCATTTCAAAACATCATAACTAAAATGCCACAAAAAACTGTTTATGAATAGGTCTTGAGTGAGTTAGGAGTCCTCTCGACTTAAGCTGTCCCAGACTTGGGTGCTACTTTTAGGTCTAAAATGCTTCAGAATTGTAAAAAAAATTAGGAGTCCTAAAGTTAGGGTGAACGCCAATTATTTTAGGAGTTGCTCCCTAAATTAAGCCAGTTAGAGACTACTTTTAGCCTTAAAATTCTTTGCGAATCTGGCCCTGAATAAAAAGACCTAGCCTAAATGAATCAAGGCAAAACAGCCTAGTAGCCCAATGACACACACACACACACACACATATGTACACACACACACACACATATGTACACACACACAGACACACACACACACACACACACACACACACACACACATATGTACACACACACACACACACACTCACACACACACATATGTACACACACACACACACATATGTACACACACACACACACACATATGTACACACACACACACACACACACACATATGTACACACACACACACACACACACACACACATGCACACACACACACACACACAAACACATACACACACACACACACATTAACACACACAGATATCAGGCAGCCGCCACAGTTTACAGTTTTGATGTGTTGTGATGTTGTGATGTGTTGTTGTGTTTGTTGTGATGTGTTGTTGTGTTTTGTGCGTCGTCGTGATGTGTTGTTGTGATGATTGTTGTTGTTGGTTGTGATGATTGTTGTTGTTGGTTGTGATGATTGTTGTTGTTGTGATGATTGTTGTTGTTGGTTGTGATGATTGTTGTTGTTGGTTGTGATGATTGTTCTGTTGTTGTGATGATTGTTGTTGTTGGTTGTGATGATTGTTGTTGTTGTTGTTGTGATGATTGTTGTGTTGTTGTGATGATTGTTGTTGTGCTTGGGTCCATGCAGCTCTTCCAGGCTGAGATGTTCAGTCGACAGCAGATTCTCCACTCCATCATCTCTAATGGACATGCACTACTGGACCAGGGACAGGTGGAAGACAGGTAAAACACACACACTAACAAACGCACGCATGCAAACACACACACACACATACACACACATGCACTCTCTCACACACACTTGCACACACACACACACACACACACACACACACATGCACACACACTAGGGCTTCACGATAATGGCCAAAATGATAATCACGATTATTTTGATCAATATTGAGATCACATTTATTTATTACGATTATTAATTAATTCTAGTGACAAAAATATTTTCCCTTAAACATATTGGACTTGCTATCTGGCTCACCCAAATTCTACCCAAATTTACTCCCCAAAATTACTGCAAATATAGATTGACTGCGACTTCCAAACTTCCAGCGTGCTACTTTGTTAATATTTGGGGAAACGTTAACGGCAACACAGTAATTACAACAAAGAAATACTGTTAATTTGATGCTTTTAATTCATTTATAAATGCTGCACTGTCACTTTAAGACCCTTTGCCAGATCCACTCAAATAGCCTATGGCTAGTGCTGTGCCCGCTCAGTTTGTAAATGGTCAGTAATGGGAACTGTTGCCATTGCGCTCTCTCTCGTGCGCGCTCACCTGCGTTCCCAATTAAATGGAGTAGGCTAGCATGACGTAGTTAGATCTGCTGCACTGGAGATACTATGTATCTCGATGTAAAAAGCTGTTTTGACATTGACATTGTAAACGTTCTTTAGGAAGAGTGTAAAGCTGTTTGCAGTAGCCTGAAGTTAACCACAACGTCATCTATCGCTGGAAAAAAAATAGCGAGCGGCCTATGATAACCTAATTATATGCTTGGCAGGCCGGATTAAAGTGTGGCGGGCCGGATCTATGATAAACTAATAAATGCTCGGGCGGGCGGATTAAAGTGCGTGGCGAGCGCGGTTGGACACCCTGATTTAGTCATTCGTTGACAAGTAAAACACTGGCGTGTAGGCTACAATTTCATTATTGTTCACTCGTTTTGAGTAGGCTGTGTCTTGAAACGCATATGCATTGTAGGTTGCACATGTAGCTTATAAAATACATGAATATAATTCACGGATCCCGTCGTTAGCTCAACTCTTATTATAGGCTATATCGGAGGAAGCAAACAAGGACTAAAAAAGTTAACGTGATAAAAGGCATGTGTGGTTTTCGCCATGTGATGTGTTTCCGCGGTATGAGTTGAGAGCCCTGCTTTGCTTAAGTTTTTTGGTTAACTTCACTTGCCTGAAATCCGAAATATTTTCGAACAACGGATGATCCGTTTCGAGGGACAAGCTCTTGGCCTGCTGTGCCACACATTTGATTTTTGATCGTCGTTTTTTTGTATAGTCTAACTAGCCAACTAATAGTTAACATAATGCTACTAGTCCACAGTGCATCCAAACTGAGCAGTGCATCAGGCTGAGCAGTGCAGGGAACAGTTGTCATTGGTAGGCTGCATGCAGGCACATTGTTTTGTAGCGGAGTGTTCTATGGGTTGCCAGGTTGGTTCAATGGGTAGGCTAGAGCACGCATTTTTTAATATTGCTCGATCACGCAAATTTGATCGTGGGAAGCCAAAATCGTGATTGTGATTAAAATTCGATTAATTGTGCAGCCCTAACACACACATACACACACATGCACACTCTCACACACACTTGCACACACACGCACACACACACACACACACACACGCGCACACACGCACACACACACACACACACATGCACACACACACACACACACGCACACACACACACACACACACACACTCTATCACACACACACACACTCTCTCTCTCACACACACACACACGGTTTGTCCATGTCTGTGGCTGTTATTGCAGCTGTAATCTGCGGTGACTGGTTGCTCCTCTGCTGCAGGGATGACTTTGGCCTGAAGTTGACGCTGTTGAGTCACCAGTGGCAGGCGGTGGTGCGGCGCGCCATGCAGAGGCGGGGCCTGATTGACGGCCTGCTGCACCAATGGGAGCACTACCACCAGCTGCTCGCCAAGCTCCGCCTCCGGCTGCACCAGGCCGCACTGCAGCCTCCAGATGACCTACAGGGGGCGCCAGTAGCACTACAACAGGCACGCAACACACTGGACATCATACAGGTCAGCGCACACACACACACACACACTACAACAGGCACACAACACACTGGACATCATACAGGTCAGCGCACACACACACACTACAACAGGCACGCAACACACTGGACATCATACAGGTCAGCGCACACACACACACACACACACACACACACACTATACTACAGCAGGCACGCAACACACTGGACATCATACAGGTCAGCACACACACACACACACACACTATACTACAGCAGGCACGCAACACACTGGACATCATACAGGTCAGCACACACACACACACTGTTACATCCTGGCTCAGAACGTAACAAAAACCAAGGAGGACATGGACACGAAATTGCCAAAATAATTAAAGAATTTACTTCAACAGAAGGAAAACTATATACAACCGCCACAATGTATGGGTTAGTCAGTAGATCAGTAGTGTTAAGCAGTGTCGGCATGCAATGTTAGAATAATGCAGAATGAATGTATGAAAAGAAATCAAATACAAGACAACTCATAACGAAAGGCAAACGGCAGACGTGCGTCTGGAGTCACCAGCCATTAGCAGCACGCGCGCCATATTGTCAAAGTCCGGCCTTTTTAAAGGCAGCAAATCAGGTGCGGCCTTAACAGGCGCCAAAGCCACGCCTACAGGCGCTCGCAGGAGCAACAGCAGCGCTCAGAGTCGTCACACACACACACACACACTACAGCAGGCGCACAGCACACTGGACATTTTGTTTGTATGTCTGGGCATGATGTTGATGTTGTTATGATGTTGTTGTTATGATGTTGTTGTTGTTGTTGTTTGTGTGCCTGGGTATGATGTTGTTGTTGTTGTTTGTGTGCATGGGCATGATGTTGTTGTTATGATGTTTATCTTTTGTTTATTATTACTATTCTTTGTTTATTACAGTGCATGAAAATGCACTGTACTGTTCTTCCTAGGCAACTTCTTCTTCTTATTATTATTATTCCGCTTACCACTTTTTCCGTACGCTATTTCTCTTGAACAGTTTAACTTAGAAACTTCATTCAAACTTTGTAATGTAGGTCTTCAAACAGATCGGGTTGGTATGACTTTGAAACTTTTATACTTTTTAAACTATTAAAGAAAAACTTTTTAAAAATCCCCATAGACTTAACATTGCCGATTGACATCATATCGGACGTTAAGCAATTAGAATCCTATGGCAGGTGTTCAGGCCACCTGCAGCCTCAGGCTTTAAGCATACAATCTGGGTCAATTAAGACTACACATCCTATTCAACTGTTTCCTCTGCCCAAAACTGTTTCAAAATAAAAGTCCTCACTACAATAATCCACTGTTAAACAATGTAACCCATTAAACTACTGAACTTTTTACATTCAACTTTTAAACTATCATTAAACTATCTATCTATTAAACTAGCTGTCTATCAACAACTTTTAAACTATCTACATTCAACTTTTAAACTATATACATTCACTAGCTGTCTATCAACAACTTTTAACTTGTCATCAACTGTCAACACTTTTCATCAACTATGACTCCTAGCCACTGTAGCTAGTTAGCATGGTTAGCAAAGTTAGCATGTTAGCATTGTTAACATTGTTAGCATTTTTAGCAAAACTGCTAAAAATGATTAGCTAAGTTAGCTAAGTAACATGGTTAGCATAGTTAACATGCTAGTTAGCATTTGTAGCAAAACTGCTAAAAATGATTAGCTAAGTTAGCTAAGTAACATGGTTAGCATAGTTAGCTAGCATAGTTAACATAACTACTAAAAATGATTAGCTAAGTTAGCTAAGTAACATGGTTAACATAGTTAGCATGCTAGTTAGCATAGTTAGCATAACTACTAAAAATGATAAGCTTGGTTAACTAAGTCACATGGTTAACATAGTTAGCATGTTAGCATTGCTAGCATAGTTAGCATGTTTATCAAAACTGCTAGAAAATGTTTAGTAAAACTGCTAGAAAATGTTAGTTAAGTTAGCTAAGTAACATGGTTAGCATGTTAGCATTGCTAGCACTACTATAAAACATTAGCTAAGTAGCATGGTTAGCAGAATTACAAATCTTAGCATAACTGCTAGCAAACATTAGAGCCATTCCATCTTTCAGTTATCGTCAAATATCTACCTATACACAGCCATTAAACTATTTGAATATCAACATTCATTCAACTTCCAGTCTGTCAACAACTTTTAAACTATTTACCTTCAACTTTTAAGGGTCTACTTTTAAACTTTCATTAAACTATCTATTAAACTAGCTGTCTATCAACAACTTTTAAACTATCTACTGTCTATCAACAACTTTTAAACTATCTACATTCAGCTTTTAAACAGTCTACTTTCAAACTATCAACTTTTATTAAGCTATGCAACCACCATGTCTATCCTAGCATCACCGTAGTAACCATCTCTGTATTATCTGTTTTAACTATACATGATATTTTACATCACAACTTTAGCATTTTCATGCACTGGTAATTCCTTGGAATTGCATTTCTAGTTATTACTATTCTCCTTATTATAGTTTGACCAACATTCTAATCTGTTCCCTGTTCAATTTTAAATATTATGTTGTTTTGTATTTGTGTGTCGCTTTGGACAAAGGTGTCTGCTAAATCCATAACCATAACCATGATGTTATTGATGATGCCATTGTTGTTGTTTGTGTTGCCTGGGTGTGATGTTGTTGTTGTTATGATGTAGTTGTTATTGATGATGACATTGTTGTTTGTGTGTCTGGGCATGATGTTGTTGTTCTTAATGATGATGCCATTGTTGTTGTTGTTGTTTGTGTGCCTGGGTATGATGTTGTTGTTGTCATGATGTTGTTATTGATGATGCCATTGTTGTTGTTGTTGTTTGTGTGTCTGGGCTTGATATTGTTGTTGTTATTGATGATGTCATTGTTGTTGTTTGTGTGCCTGGGTGTGCAGCTGAAGGAGCGGCTGCTCCAGCGGCAGCAGGCCAGCTACGTCCTAGTGGTGGAGGCTGGGCGGCAGCTGCTGCTGTCCTGTGACTCGCTGGCGGAGGCCTCTCTGCAGGCCGAGCTCTCTGACGTGCAGGAGCACTGGAGGAGCGCCACCTTGAGGCTGGACGAGAGGAAGAAGGAGCTCAACGCACTGCTGAAGGTCAGGACACACACTCACACACACACACACGCACACGCACACGCACACGCACACACACACACACACACATACCATGACCAGCCCAGTGCAATGGTACAGGGACCCAAATGAATGGTGAGCAGCCCAGGGCAATGGTAGAGAGAGCCCAAGTTCTGCTCCTTCTGATTGTCACCATGGGACCTTCAGACAAAGTATGATTGGTAGTCAACGGCGAAAGAGAAATGCCTTTCTGGTCTCGACTTGTGCCTTGAATTAGACAAATGATGTTTGTCAATTTTAAAGACATTTTTTCATGTAAAGGAAGTTGCAGTTTGTTTTGTAACTATTGAATTATAACATTGTGAAAGTTTGTAATTCCAATGACTACAAACACAGTCGCGCTAGTGACGTTAGAAGCCACACCGGAAGGTAAAAGCATACCAGCAGCAGGTCTTACTTGGGCTCCCCTTGCCGATGAAACACATAATGTAAGGTGTGTTTGTCTATAGACTACATTAACTACTGTTAAGTGACAGCTGGTAACAAGATGTAACTAGCATGACAGCTAGCCGTATCACTTCACTACGTTGGTGACTTCCATCGTTTGAGACGAGGGGTGTGGTCCACTGAGCGGATTCACACAAAACTTTTGCAGTCTAGCGAACAACAGTACTTTCTTAACGTGAGAAATTATGTTTTAAATTTACACACCTCATATGTGAAATTCATGACACAGTTCGAACAGGACCAAAAAATAATTGTTATCTCTCCATTGCCTCCTATTCATACCTGAAAAGATAGGTCCCATGGACCCAGTAGGGGTTAAGATAGGTCCCATGGACCCAGTAGGGGTTAAGTCATTTAGAGGCCAGACGAGACCAGGAAATGACGTCAAATTGCGTCATACCGGAAGTGAGATTCTGGAAGTAGGCACATAATTTACTTTACTGTTTATGGAGAATAAAGCATTTCACAGCGTAATTCGCATATATTATTTTATTTATTAAAGTGTAACTCTCGCCAAAATGCAACCTAGGGTCTTTTTGTAAATGTACCCGAGTCAAACTTAATTTCTAACTTTTTCTGAGCCTGCAGTATAGCCACAGTCCAGCTGTTACAAGAGGGTCTGATGTCCCTTTGATATGATGCACTTCCTGAGATGATCATTCGTGTGTCCCTTTGATATGATGCACTTCCTGAGACGGTCATTCGTGTGTCCCTTTGATATGATGCACTTCCTGCGACGTTCATTAGTTTGTCCCTTTGATATGATGCACTATCTGCGATGGTCATTCATCTCTGAAAGACTTCTCCATGGACCAGAAGTAGAAGGGCGTGACTTTGTCTCTCTATAACTTCTGCTACGCAAACTATACATCACTTTCTGTTGGAATTGGCCTGAAAGCAGGCTTATGTTAAAGCTGGTTAAACTTCTCCATCGTTTCAGTTTCATTTGCCCTGTCCTTGATCTCTGTTAATTAATCTCTATAATTGAAGGGGCTGGCACATGGGAAAGCAGTTTAAAAAGCTGTTTGGTAGGAGATCAACTTTTGTCATGTTATGCCACCTTGCTGCCTTCAAAGACACTTGAAATCAGCTCCAATATTCACAATGCACCCCCAGTGGACGTTGTAGCCTACTACAATGTTGAAAGTGTCGGAAGCATCTTGAGTTTAGGAGGCAAACGTACAATAGTAATATTTTATGTTTAACTATTTATCTGACTGCCCTAATAACGTTAGGAAGCCATGTAAAACAATGACATAACAAAAAACTTTGTTTGGAGATAATTATTTATTTTACACCAACCTTTAATTTTATTTTTCACACCATGTGCTTGTGCCACTATGGACGCACGTCCCTCTTCGATGGCTTCTGTTATAAACATTGTTTAAAAGCATGTAATATGCTAATATAAAATATCATTATTCAGTTATAAACGTTATCGTTTAAAAGCATGTAATATGCTAATATAAAATATCACTATTCAGTTATAAACGTTATCGTTTAAAAGCATATAATGTGATAATATAAAATATCACTATTCAGTTATAAATGTTATCGTTTAAAAGCATGTAATGTGATAATATAAAATATCACTATTCAGTTATAAACGTTATCGTTTAAAAGCATATAATGTGATAATATAAAAT
>NC_063196.1:36053097-36055597 GCF_017589495.1 Alosa alosa | reverse complement strand
GAAATACGTAAGTGATGGAATTAGAATGAATCCCATGAACACACAGATAACTCTTACACCAACCTTAACCCCATGAACACACAGATAACTCTTACACCAACCTTATTTTGTGCCTTTTATTCACATTTGTTCAAAGATTTAGTTAGTATCCTTTTCCCTGCCCACTTCGATGCAGCTCCATAGGTTTCCATTATATCCACGTAACATAATCTTTCCCCTAAAAGGGAGTGGTGGGTGGGAATATTGAAATGTTTCGGCTTGTGACATATAAAGCCGTGCCGGTTTTGACCAGCTCACCCTGGAGGCTGAAGGCAGGATACTTTCAGAAACCCTTATCTCACTCAAAACAGCATGGATGTTTTTTTTCCGTGTTTGTACGCGTGTGGAAGCACCAGAGACACAAACACCCCAAATCCCAGACAAAGTGATTTTCTTCATAATATGGTCACTTCATTGCAGATCTCCTACCAGGTACACACACACACACACACACATACAGCGGCTGAACCTATTGAGTTTGTGTTTATGAACTTTTCTTGACTTGTTCTCTGCCAATCCCCTCCATTCTCTCTCTCTCCCTCTCTCTCCACCTCTCTCCCACTCTTTCCTCTCTCTCCCCCCTCCCTCTCTTTCCTCTCTCTCTCCCCCCCTCTCTCTCTATCTCTCTATCTCTCTCTCTCTCCCTCTCTCTCCATCTCTCTCTCTATCTCTATCTCTCTCTCTCTCTCTCTCTCTCTCTCTCTCTCTCTCTCTCTATCTCCACCTCTCTCTCTATCTCTCTCTCTCCCTCTATCTCTCTATCTCTCTCTCTATCTGTCTCTCTCTCCCTCTCTCTCTCTATCTCTCTCCCTCTCTCTCTATCTCCCTCTCTCCACAGCTGAGAGTGAGGAGGCAGCAGGTGGGAGAGAAGCTAAATGAGTGGATGTTGTTTAATGAGAAGAACAAGGACTTGTGTGAGTGGCTCACACACATGGAGAGCAAAGTCTCGCAGAACGCAGACATCAGCATCCAGGACATGATCGACAAACTACGCAAGGTGAAGAGCACTAAACACACACACACACACACACACACACACATACACACACAAACTACGCAAGGTGAAGAGCACTAAACACACACACACACACACACATACACACACAAACTACGCAAGGTGAAGAGCACTAAACACACACACACACACACAAACTACGCAAGGTGAAGAGCACTAAACACACACACACACACACACACACACAAACTACGCAAGGTGAAGAGCACTAAACACGCACACACACACACACACACAAACTACGCAAGGTGAAGAGCACTAAACACACACACACACACAAACTACGCAAGGTGAAGAGCACTAAACACACACACACACAAATACACACACACACACACAAACTACACAAGGTGAAAAGAACACAAACACACACACACACACACATACACATACACACACAAACTACGCAAGGTGAAGAGCACTAAACACACACACACACACACACACACACACACACATACACACACAGACTACGTAAGGTGAAGAGCACTAAACACACACACACACACACACACACACACACACACACACACACACATACACACACAAACAACACAAGGTGAAGAGCACTAAACACACATGCACATGAACATACACATACACACACACACACACACACACACGCTGCGTGTCGGGGTCCGGTTCGCCCTGTCGGGACCTATTTCTTGATAATGACCGGCGTTCTATACATTATCCCTTACTTATTTGAAATGTTATCAGCAAACTTTATTTCATGGTGTGTTCTAAACAACATAATAATGGCATGATATTAATCTTTCATGTGCATGAGGCCCATATAGCATCACAATGAATATGAAGATCATGTTAAAAGTTAGCTGGCAAAAACATAAATATGTAGGTTACATACCTGATGTCACTGAGCTGTCAAAGAGGCTACTGAACCATCTCCGTAGCCTACGTTATTGCTAATTAAACTCAGCTGACTGGTGTTAGTGCATAGCATAGCCATAGTTGTGTGCATGCATGGCAAGCTGTTTTAACATTTAAATGTACTATGCGTAGGAGCAATGAGATATTGATAGTTAATTGAATATAACAGTGCAATTTCATGTTCAAATTTGTCTTATCAATGAAAAAAGCAATTCATGCTTTAGACCATTTTAATTTAAAAACAAAGTACCGGTTCAGGCCCCGTTTTAAAAGTATCGATTTAGTACCGGTATCAGATAAAACCCAAACGGTACCCAACCCTACACAGCACCTTCATATATCTCTGAGCTTTTAATATCTTATCAACCACAAAGGAAATTTAGATCATCCAATTCTAATCTTTTAATCGTACCCAAAGTGCTCCACAAACAAAGTGGAGAAGCTGCGTTTATCCATTATGCCCCAAACTATGGAACACCCTGCCTCTGTACATCAAGCAGGCGAAGTTCAGTAAATATTTTTAAAAAGATCTGAAAACATACCTGTATAAGAAAG
>NC_063196.1:36035597-36048097 GCF_017589495.1 Alosa alosa | reverse complement strand
ACCATTTATTAGAACCCTTTATTAGGACAGAGAACCTTACCATTTGTTAGGACAGGGTACCATGGGCTGCTGATGGGTTATGATGATTTACCAAGGCTATATGATGCTTTATGACACCAACACCTACGCAGGACTCATTGAGGACAGGGGAACTTGTTACGAGGGTTTTATAATGTTCTATGATAGCTACCTCTGTTGGACTATGTTGGACTATGTTGTTGGACTATGTTGGACGATGTTGGACTATGTTGTTGGACTGTGTTGTTGGACTGTGTTGGACTATGTTAGACTGTGTTGTTGGACTGTGTTGAACTATGTTGGACTGTGCTGGACTGTGTTGTTGGACTATGTTGGACGATGTTGGACTATGTTGGACTGTGTTGTTGGACTGTGTTGTTGGACTATGTTGTTGGACTGTGTTGTTGGACTGTGTTGTTGGACTATGTTGTTGGACTGCGTTGTTGGACTGTGTTGTTGGACTATGTTGTTGGACTGCGTTGTTGGACTGTGTTGTCGGACTGTGTTGTCGGACTATGTTGTTGGACTGTGTTGTTGGACTGTGTTGTTGGACTATGCTGGACTGTGTTGTTGGACTATGTTGGACTATGTTGTTGGACTGTGTTGTTGGACTATGTTGGACTGTGTTGTTGGACTATGCTGGACTGTGTTGGACTGTGTTGTTGGACTATGTTGGACTATGTTGGACTGTGTTGGACTGTGTTGTTGGACTTTGTTGTTGGACTATGTTGGACTGTGTTGTTGGACTGTGTTGAATTATGTTGTTGGACTGTTTTGTAGGACTATGTTGGACTGTGTTGGACTATGTTGTTGGACTGTGTTGGACTATGTTGGACTGTGTTGTTGGACTATGTTGGGCTGTCTTGTTGGACTATGTTGGACTGTGTTGTTGGACTCTGTTGTTGGACTGTGTTGGACTGTGTTGTTGGACTATGTTGGACGATGTTGGACTGTGTTGGATTATGTTGTTGGACTGTTTTGTAGGACTATGTTGGACTATGTTGTTGGACTGTGTTGGACTATGTTGGACTGTGTTGTTGGACTATGTTGGACTGTGTTGTTGGACTATGTTGGGCTGTGTTGTTGGACTATGTTGGACTATTTTGTTGGACTGTGTTGTTGGACTATGTTGGACGATGTTGTTGGACTGTGTTGGACTGTGTTGTTGGACTATGTTGGACGATGTTGGACTGTGTTGTTGGACTATGTTGTTGGACTGTGTCGGACTATGTTGTTGGACTGTATTGAACTATGTTGGACTATGTTGGACTGTGTTGTTGGGCTGTGTTGGACTATGTTGGACTATGTTGGGCTGTGTTGTTGGACTATGTTGTTGTACCTTGTTGGACTATGTTGTTGGACTATGTTGGACTATGTTGTTGGACTATGTTGGACTATGTTGTTGGACTGTGTTGGACTATGTTGGACAGTGTTGTTGGACTTTGTTGGACTATGTTGTTGGACTATGTTGGATCCTGCTGTATGGTGACGCTGGGAAGGCTTTGGAAAACTTTAGTGATACACACACATATACATACACACACATACAGGCATGCAGACACACACATACACACACACACATACACATAGAGGCACGCAGGAGCACACAAGCACACGCACACACACACACACAAACACATACAGGCATGCAGACATACGTGGCACTACACACACACACACACACATACAGGCATGCAGACACACACATACACACACACACACATACACATACAGGCATGCAGACATACATGATGACATTGGGAAGCTTTACTGAGACCTCGAACTCTAATGATGTGTCATAAAGGGACTTCAAGAGGGGACCATGCCCATGTTGATGTGTGTGTTTAAAGGAGACGCTGTGTGTGAGTGTGTGTGTGTGTGTGTGTGTGGGGGGGGTGCATCTGTCTGGGTATTTGGGATAAGTTATATCTAGTGTCTGGGTATTTGGAATTGGTGATATCTTTTATTGGGGTATTTGGGATAGGTTGTATAGGGTATTTTGAGTAAATGTATCTAGTGTTGGGGTATGTGGGGGTAGTAATCCTCTGGGCTTGTTGCTGAACTGCCCTGTACAGGCTAAAGTGGGATCCTTCTCACTTTGCAAACCCCAAAACCTTAATATGCGTGCTGTGTCTAATATAGCCTGTGTGTGTGTGTGTGTGTGTGTGTGTGTGTGTGTGTGTGCGTGCGTGTGTGTGTGTGTGTGTCGCGTGTTCGCGTGTGTGTGTAATGCGTGCGTGCGTCGTGTGTGTGTGTGTGTGTGTGTGTGTGTGTGTGTGTGTGTGTGTGCGTGCGCGTGCGTCGCGTGCGTGCGTCGCGTCGCGCGTGCGTCGCGTGCGCGTCGCGGCGTATAATGGCGTGTGTGCGATGCGTGCGCGTGCGTGCGTGCGTGCGTGCGTCGCGTCGCGTCGCGTGCGTGCGTCGCGTCGCGTCGTGCGTCGTCGTCTTGGCGATGCGTCGTGTGTGTGTGTGCATGCGTGTGTGTGTGTGTGTGTGTGCGTGCGTGTGTGTGTGTGTGTGTGACAGGGTGAAGAAGCTGAGGGAGACGCTGGTGGCGGTGCAGCAGCTGGATAAGAACATGAGCGTTCTGCGTTCATGGCTCGCCCACATTGAGACGGAGCTGTCCAGACCCATCGTCTACGACACCTGCGACGCTCAGGAGATCCAACGCAAGCTCAAACAGCAGCAGGTACGCACACACACACACACACACACACACACACACACAGGCGCTTGCCACATGCACGCCCTGCCACACACCTGCGCATGCACACACACACACCTGCACGCACTCACACACACACACACACACACACACACACGCACACACGCGGCGCCGCCTGCGCTGACACTGAATTTACTGACTGAGATAGAAATGACTGACTCTGTGCTAGATTAAGATTACCTTCTATGTGACTGATTGATATTACTGGCTCTGTGATAGATTGATATTACTGACTCTGTGATAGATTAAGATAACTGACTGTAATTGATTGAGATTACTGATTCTGTGATAGATTAAGATAACTGACTGTGATTGATTGATATTACTGGCTCTGTGATTGATTGAGATTACTGACTCTGTGATAGATTAAGATAACTGACTGTGATTGATTGAGATTACTGATTCTGTGATTGATTGAGATTACTGATTCTGTGATTGGCGACACTGCACTTCGTCTGCTTCAGTCATGCCTGACCTCTGTAGAAAGCTGAGAACCTGTAGTGTTCGTAGGAAACAGTCAAAATAACTGTGTGAAGTACGGGCACAGAGCCTCAGAGGCTAGAATATTGTTTTGTTCTTTCTACTGGATAACAAGCATCTCTGAACTGACCACATTTCAGCCCTCTAGGTCACTTGATATGATTTTAGAAACACAACTGAGCCCTAGCACCAGGTCTTGTGAAGCTGGGTGCAAAAGTAGATCAATATAAAATGAACTATGAGTACTTTAGACCATTATTTGCCAAGGTATGCTCATGCGTTTTTACAAATTGCCCTATGGAAACTGTGCTATGTAGAAGCATAATCCTGGGCTCAAATGAAAGGTAACACTCTGTGGTTTATGTATACTATTTAGATTGTATGTCGGGGGTTCTGATATTCAATGACTACACAAAATATGGAATAATTACACAAAAGTCTATTTTGCATTTTCTTTATTAGTTCAATGGGTGTGTATAAGATGGACTATACATCTGCAAAACTAATATTGGATAACACAACATGAAAATTTAATTTCTATAGATTCCTGTGAATATTTCAAGACCCAATATGCTGCATCTACTATTGCTAAGGATATACACTGCAGCTAGAAAGTAGAGAAGCACCAAAAGCGGAGGAGGGGGAGGAGGGCTCATATTTAATTGAGACGTAATAAGATTAATCTGACATGTAAATGTAAAGCACTATACAGATTGTACATGAAAAAGGTTGTCATATATGGATTCCCGAGAGCCCAGCTTTCAAATGGTGTATAGCATTACTATTCTACATAACAATATGGTGCATAAAATTGATTTAGAATGTTGGGGGGAGGTGGGGGAGGGTTAAGATGACTGACTCGGATTGGTTGAGATTAGTGACTCTGTGATTGGTTGAGATTAGTGACTGTGATACTTTGAGATTACTTGGTCTGTGATTGCTGGATGCCACTATGACCTAAATCCTCTCGTGTGTGTGTGTGTGTGTGTGTGTGTTAAGGAGCTGCAGGGTGACATCGAGAAGCACAGTACAGGTGTGGCATCGGTGCTGAACCTGTGTGAGGTGCTGCTGCACGACTGTGACGCGTGTGCTTCGGACACAGAGTGCGAGGCCATCCAGCAGGCCACCCGCGGCCTGGACCGTCGCTGGAGGAACATCTGCGCTGTTGCCATGGAGAGGAGACTGAAGTTAGTCAAACACCTCAGTGTTAATCTGTGAACCAGTGTTGAGTTAGTCAAACACCGCAGTGTTAATCTGTGAAACAGTGTTGAGTTGTAATACCTCAGTGTTAATCTGTGAAACAGTGTTGAGTTGCAACACCTCAGTGTTAATCTGTGAAACAGTGTTGAGTTGCAATACCTCAGTGTTACCTCAGTGTTAATCTGTGAAACAGTGTTGAGTTGCAACACCTCAGCTTTAGGTTGACTGTTAGAGTTTAAGTTTAGCCAGTAATCCGCTGAGTGCTAGGTTGAGTTGTTGATGATTTAACTCTTGCAATCTAAATGCCTCGGCATTCATCTGCATTTAGCCAGTGTGGAGTTTAGGTTCTTCAGGGTTAGTTTAGGTTGACTGACTTTAGTGTTGACTGTTAGGTTGAGTGTTGACTGGTAGGTTGAGTGTTAGATGGAGTGTTGACTGGTAGGTTGAGTGTTAGATGGAGTGTTGACTGATAGGTTGAGTGTTAGATGGAGTGTTGACTGCTAGGTTGAGTGTTAGATGGAGTGTTGACTGCTAGGTTGAGTGTTGACTGGTAGGTTGAGTGTTAGATGGAGTGTTGACTGCTAGGTTGAGTGTTAGATGGAGTGTTGACTGCTAGGTGGAGTGTTAGCTGGAGTGTTGACTGCTAGGTTGAGTGTTAGATGGAGTGTTGACTGCTAGGTTGAGTGTTAGATGGAGTGTTGACTGCTAGGTGGAGTGTTAGCTGGAGTGTTGACTGCTAGGTTGAGTGTTGACTGCTAGGTTGAGTGTTAGATGGAGTGTTGACTGCTAGGTGGAGTGTTGACTGCTAGGTTGAGTGTTGACTACTAGGTTGAGTGTTAAGTTGAGTGTTGACTGCTAGGTTGAGTGTTAGCTGGAGTGTTGACTGCTAGGTTGAGTGTTAAGTTGAGTGTTGACTGCTAGGTTGAGTGTTAGCTGGAGTGGTGACTGCTAGGTTGAGTGTTAGCTGGAGTGTTGACTGCTAGGTTGAGTGTTAAGTTGAGTGTTGACTGCTAGGTTGAGTGTTAGCTAGAGTGTTGACTGCTAGGTTGAGTGTTAAGTTGAGTGTTAGCTGCTAGGTTGAGTGTTGAGTTGAGTGTTAGCTGGAGTGTTGACTGCTAGGTTGAGTGTTGACTGGTAGGTTGAGTGTTAGATGGAGTGTTGACTGCTAGGTTGAGTGTTGACTGGTAGGTTGAGTGTTAGATGGAGTTTTGACTGCTAGGTTGAGTGTTAGATGGAGTGTTGACTGCTAGGTTGAGTGTTGACTGGTAGGTTGAGTGTTAGATGGAGTGTTGACTGCTACGTTGAGTGTTGACTGGTAGGTTGAGTGTTGACTGGTAGGTTGAGTGTTAGATGGAGTGTTGACTGCTAGGTTGAGTGTTAGATGGAGTGTTGACTGTTAGGTTGAGTGTTGACTGCTAGGTTGAGTGTTAGATGGAGTGTTGACTGCTAGGTTGAGTGTTAGATGGAGTGTTGACTGCTAGGTGGAGTGTTAGCTGGAGTGTTGACTGCTAGGTTGAGTGTTAGATGGAGTGTTGACTGCTAGGTTGAGTGTTGACTGCTAGGTTGAGTGTTAGATGGAGTGTTGACTGCTAGGTTGAGTGTTAGCTGGAGTGTTGACTGCTAGGTTGAGTGTTAAGTTGAGTGTTGACTGCTAGGTTGAGTGTTAGCTGGAGTGTTGACTGCTAGGTTGAGTGTTAGCTGGAGTGTTGACTGCTAGGTTGAGTGTTAGCTGGAGTGTTGACTGCTAGGTTGAGTGTTGACTGCTAGGTTGAGTGTTAAATGGAGTGTTGACTGCTAGGTGGAGTGTTGACTGCTAGGTTGAGTGTTGACTGCTAGGTTGAGTGTTAAGTTGAGTGTTGACTGCTAGGTTGAGTGTTAGCTGGAGTGTTGACTGCTAGGTTGAGTGTTAAGTTGAGTGTTGACTGGTAGGTTGAGTGTTAAGTGGAGCGTTGACTGCTAGGTTGAGTGTTAAGTTGAGTGTTGACTGCTAGGTTGAGTGTTAGCTGGAGTGTTGACTGCTAGGTTGAGTGTTAAGTTGAGTGTTGACTGCTAGGTTGAGTGTTAGCTGGAGTGTTGACTGCTAGGTTGAGTGTTAGCTGGAGTGTTGACTGCTAGGTTGAGTGTTAAGTTGAGTGTTGACTGCTAGGTTGAGTGTTAGCTAGAGTGTTGACTGCTAGGTTGAGTGTTAAGTTGAGTTTTAGCTGCTAGGTTGAGTGTTGAGTTGAGTGTTAGCTGGAGTGTTGACTGCTAGGTTGAGTGTTACGTTGAGTGTTAGCTGCTAGGTTGAGTGTTGAGTTGAGTGTTAGCTGGAGTGTTGACTGCTAGGTTGAGTGTTAAGTTGAGTGTTAGCTGCTAGGTTGAGTGTTGAGTTGAGTGTTAGCTGGAGTGTTGACTGCTAGGTTGAGTGTTAAGTTGAGTGTTAGCTGCTAGGTTGAGTGTTAAGTTGAGTGTTAGCTGCTAGGTTAAGTGTTAAGTTCTGTTTTTTAAGTTTCAAGTTTTTATTTGTTGCATATACTTTGCAGTGGAATTCTTATGCCACAGTTGCAATAGTGCAAGGGTAAAAGGGCCAAATAAACACAGGGGGCAGTAGGGGGGCAAATAAACACAGGGGGGGCATAAAGAAGGGGCAAATAAACACAGGGGGCAGTAGGGGGGCAAATAAACACAGGGGGCATAAAGAAGGGGCAAATAAACACAGGGGGCAGTAGGGATGCGTAAGTAAGGGGAGTTGAAGCAGGAGAGGCAGCTCTATATGAGACAATATAAGACTGGACAGGAGCACATGTGGGTTCAGTAGTGTGTGTGTGTGTGTGTGTGTAAGACTGGACAGGAGCACATGTGGGTTCAGTAGTGTGTGTGTGTGTGTGTGTGTGTGTGTGTAAGACTGGACAGGAGCACATGTGGGTTCAGTAGTGTGTGTGTGTGTGTGTGTGTGTGTGTGTGTGTGTGTGTTTGTGTAAGACTGGACAGGAGCACTTGTGGGTTCAGTAGTGTGTGTGTGTGTGTGTGTGTGTGTGTGTGTGTGTGTGTGTGTGTGTGTTTGTGTAAGACTGGACAGGAGCACATGTGGGTTCAGTAGTGTGTGTGTGTGTGTGTTTGTGTAAGACTGGACAGGAGCACATGTGGGTTCAGTGGTTGGGTATTAAATTGAGTGTCCTCAGGAGACATTGCGTCTGTGGCAGTGGTGTGTGTGTGTGTGTGTGTGTGTGTGTGTGTGTGTGTGTGTGTGTTGGGTTGAGTATTAAATTGAGTGTGTCCTCAGGATTGAGGAGACGTGGCGTCTATGGCAGAAGTTTCTGGATGATTTCGGGCGTTTCGAGGAGTGGCTGAAGGCCTCGGAGCGCTCGGCCGCGCTGCCCAACTCCGCCGGAGTCCTCTACACCATCGCCAAGGAGGAGCAGAAGAAGTTTGAGGTACATGACCGCTGCTCAGAGAGAGAGAGAGTGTGTGTGTGTGTGTGTGTGAGGGGGGTGAAGGTGGAGGGACACAGGAGGAGAGATCATGTGTCAGAATCCAGAATCTCTGTTTGTAAACTCTTCATGAGGGAGGGAGAGGGGACTCACTGTGTGTGTGTGTGTGTGTGTGTGTGTGTGTATGTGCGTGCGTGCGTGCGTGCTTGTGTGGGTGTGTATGTATGTGTGTGCGTCCGTGCGTGCGTGTGTGTGTGTGCGTGTGTGCGTGCGTGCGTGCGTGTGCGCTCGTGTGTGTGTGTGGCAGGCTTTCCAGCGCCAGGTGCAGGAGTGCCTGACTCAGCTGGAGTTGATCAATAAGCAGTACCGCCGGCTGGCTCGGGAGAACCGCACCGACGCCTCCTGCCGTCTGCGGGAAATGGTGCATGATGGGAACCGTCGCTGGGACAACCTGCAGAGACGAGTGGCCTCCATCTTACGCCGCCTCAAGGTACACTTTACCACACTTTACCACACTCATCCACATTTTACCACACTCACCCACATTTTACTGCAGACACCTCCACATTGCTAGATTTACCAAAACACAATTACAAACTATGTTACAGAATGCAGCTCTTTAATGAAGAACATAATTAGGTTACAGAATGCAGCTCTTTAATGAAGAACATTATTAGGTTACAGAATGCAGCTCTTTAATGAAGAACATTATTAACTTAAAGGTGCCGTCGGAGCCATCATACACGATTTCATTAAAGTGATGGTTCGGAGTAATTTCACCCTAGGGTCCTTTGCACCATGACGTTGAGCCAAACACCCTCCCAGAAGCTGTTTTTCCCATTGGTCGAGTAAGCGCAATCAGTCACAATACAAGCGAATGACTTATTGCGAAGGCTTATGGAATCAATAGAGTACAGTGGGTCCCAGTTAAGTTTGGGCCGGGTTCCTTCATGAATCCACGCGCATTTTCTCACCAAGAAATGGCACAAACTGCAGTTGACACAAACAACCACAAGGTGTCACTTGGGAGTTCTGCCACTACTATTTTTGATGCAACTTGACTTAACTGCTTCCATGGCATGATGAGCCATTACCAAACATAAATGATAATACAATAAGCGTGAGTTTATATATCTTATACCCTATTTGTCACGGTTACTTATATATGTGATAGTGTAATGATAAGTTACATGAGACTTTCAGCTGGGGCTCGGGAACTTAAATTGATCCGCGGTAGTTTAAGCTTACACTTAAACAGACAAAACATTCTAATATGAAAATGTAGATGCAGTTGTTGTAAAATGGTGCAGCTCCTTTAAGAAAACCCGTCGTCTTGGGGATGGAAAGAAGCGAGAGGGATGTGTGTTAGAACTGAGATCGTGTGGAAAAAGTAGGCGTGCTGTTGAGACTGGCCGAGTCATATTCAAAATAATGCAAAAATAAATCCATAGATAAAACCAATTATCCTCATTCATTGCAACCGCAGCATGCCTGCTTGCCGGCGTTCAAGCGAAAAAGATATCAAAGCACCTTTTAGCGTTTGAATGTATACGAATTTTTTAAAACAGCTGGACAAATGATTTAGCTAATTGATTATAACCTGCACACCAGCAATTGTTGAACATTTACCTGTACAAGACAGTAGCCCAGCCTAACAAGCATGTTGCATGTTGTAGGCCTACTGTAGAAATTTCCTTAAATTGCAACCGCAACATGCCTGCTTGCCGGCCCGTTCAAGCGATAGAAAAAGATATCAAAGCAACAAAGGGGTTGAGTCTGAATGACCGCGGGTTCAGACTCATATTGCTCCCTCATAACCATCTATAAAAAGTGTTTTTCTTTTCTTTTTGAGCACGTCCAATTCCAGGACATAGCACTGGACCTTATAATAGGCTCGAGATATAATTCCAAAGGGGCAGATAGGGGCCTACTGCAATAAAAACTTTAAAAGATTGAGCAAGCTTCCCGAAATTTGAAATTGCGATCAGTGACTGGCATCGGGTGAAGCTTTTGAAGTTGAACAGGCTATTAAAACTATTTGCGCACCTCAATGTCACAGGAGAGACTGGGCTCTCCCTTCTATGAATTGAAAAGGCGTTATACCTGCAAACTGGCCTATGATTTCATTGCTGAGTTTGCGGCAAAAACAAAGACAATGTTTTTCAGGGTAAGGGATATGGCGAGTCAGTGTAATTTATTTGTCCAATGTTAGCCTACAGACCAGTTTCCATAGTACATCTTATCAACAGTTTGAATGTAGGTGTGTGTTTCTGCTCATTGACCAATACCGTTCAGCACAATGATTCATGCCCAATTAATTTCCCCTGTTAAAGTGTTAGCCTTTGTTACACTATTTGGTTTTATTGATGTAGCCTATGATAAACACCATATATGGACAAATATGTGACTGAGCTAATGTTATAGGCTATACAATTTCCCCTCTTAAAGACAAGCTGGGTGTAACTTATTAGACTAGGCTACTAAAATGCCCGGCGGTAGCCTTGGCTATGTGTAAAAAAAGCTATCGCATGATTTCATGCAGTAAGTTCATGCATCTGTCAAGTTCGCACGGGGCATAGCACTATCTGTCAAGTTACCACAGGGCCTCGCACCCCCTTGCGTGACCCTGCAGCTCCTCCCAAGACAGCGAGGAAAAAAGTTAAAATCACCGTGATAAACCGGGGAAAGAGTTGACAGGTTTGTTTTAGGTCCGGTGATTATTTGTGAAATTGTGCAAGCGACAGCCTTTTCAAGGCTTTTTAAGGAAGGTGTGGGTATGCAAGCTCCCAAATTGACCCAGTAGCCTACAAGAGAGGCATCAATAAATTTTTGGGACTGGGGAGGGTCATGCGTTTTCTCAATCACTTTGGAGGGTCATAGAAAAATGTCTTGCTGGCGAGGGAGGGTCCGCGTCTCTTTGACTAAATAAATAGCGCTCCCAAAACTCCTCCTCCGGTAGCCCCTTAATTAAATAAATAGATGTTGCAAAAGACAGTCCCCAGTAATTGATTATAGCCTGTAGGCCTACACCAGCAATTGATGAACATTTACCTGTACAGGACATTAACAGTAGCCCAGCCTAACAAGCAGATGTTGCAAAAGACATCAAAAGGCATAATTAATCAGAAATAAATAATGTAATCTGCATTGCTAAACTGCAAGCAACCCTAGTTAAACACAAAAGAGGCTTGAGTTACAGCTGTGAGGCCAAACCCAAAACTGCAGAGCCTATCTGTTAAGGCACTCGATAGGCTATATGAGCTGTTCGTGGAATTCCGCCTGGAAAGACAATAGAAGATTCTTTCTGAATAGCACAGCCTGTAGGCGGCTCTGATCATCCCATACCCTCCCCACTTCCTGTAGCCTACCATTATGACCTGTTGCCGTTTTGGGACATTAAAGCTTTTTTCATGTTAAGCCCCCCCCCCCCACCTTCTTTTCACAAGCAGTGGGGGAGCCGGGTCAGAACACAAATGTAACTTTTGGTAGACAAAGGAGGGTTCTCGTGCTTCTGTCGTTTGGCCACAATCCGTTACAACCAGGCCAGGACAGATATTTTTTAGAGAAGGAGAGCATGCCCCACAGCTCAGATGTCTTCTTAATTTTTCTTTATTCTTTAGTAAAAAGGTGCAGAACATTTATTAAACTTTGACTAACGTTTTGATGTGTCGATGTTTTGACTAACCAACATCGAAGCGTTAATCAAAGTTAATAATGTTCTCTGCACCTTTATAAAGGCCCATAAAAGAATAAAGAAATTAAGAAAGAATCGTTCACACATAAACTATAGCTAATCATTTCAGCTCTCCTGATTGAATTTTAACTCTCTAGCAAAATATTTCTAAAATCATTTGAGTTTCACTAGTCACATGTTTTAACAAGGAACACTTGTTATTGAACTAATAACAGGCGTTAGTGTCGAAAATTGACTTTATTTTCCATACGGAGAAATAACATATGCAGAGTCTAACCAAAGGTCAATCTTGCCAAAAAACCTGAAAACACATGAGGCAAAAAGTGCAAAACATCACAAAACTAACTAAACTAACACCACATATTTTTTGTATTGCAATCATTGTAGCCTACAGTTGTAACAGCGTAACAGTCGTTTTACTCCCCCGTATGCACTCATTATAAAGAATGTTTAGCGGGTCCCAACAGCTATCAACTAATCACTTCGCGTCTTATAAACAAGTATTGCCAGAACAACACCTTCCAAAAATTATAACAATAGGCCTAGGCCTTTATGGCTCTGCTCCTGCCTAGATTCAAACTCAGAACTGCCTGAAAGTTTCAGAACTGTTCTGGAAATCTGTATGATTAACCCACTCGACCATCAGACAACTCTATCTGCTTGATTGAGGCCTATTAGGAATGTAGCCTACACTGGTTGCAATGGCACAGTCTTGAGTGACCTAATTTGTTTTCCTTTGTCATATGAATGCTGTCATGTTGTTAACATTACTGTTAAGGAGATGCTGTAGGCAAAGGCTATATTTAACATTGTTAGTGTAGTAAAAACAAATCAGAACTATTCCACGAGGGTTTCTGGGCAGCATATTTATGTTAGCAAGCAAGAACTTCTCATGACTGCCGACAAAGTAGCCTACTGCCAGCTGACGAAGCTCTCATTTTAAAACATTACTGAGAGACAGGCACTGTACAAT
>NC_063196.1:36018097-36030597 GCF_017589495.1 Alosa alosa | reverse complement strand
TGCTCTGAGCCAGAGTCCCTGACCCAAACCCCTGAGCATCTGCATCATCATCATCATCAATATTATCATCATCATCACTCACTAACGCTGCTCTGAGCCAGAGTCCCTGACCCAAACCCTGAGCATCTGCATCATCACCCAAACCCTAACGCCAAGAGCTCTTGAGCCAGAGTCCCTGACCCAAACCCTGAGCATCTGCATCATTATCACATATCATCATCATCTCACTAACGCTGCTCTGAGCCAGAGTCCCTTTGACATCATCAAACTCCATGAGCATCTGCTAACGCTCATGAGCCAGAGTCCCTGATCCAAACCCCTGAGCATAGACCATCATTATCATCATTATCATATCATCTCACTAACGCTGCTCTGAGTCCCTGACCCAAACCCTGGAGCATCTGCATCATCATCTTCATCATCATTATCATCATCATCACTCACTAATGCTGCTCTGAGCCAGAGTCCCTGACCCAAACCCCTGGAGCATCTGCATCATCATCATCAATATTATCATCATCATCACTCACTAACGCTGCTCTGAGCCAGAGTCCCTGACCCAAACCCTGGAGCATCTGCATCATCATCATCATCATCATTATCATCATCATCACTCACTAACGCTGCTCTGAGCCAGAGTCCCTGACCCAAACCCTGGAGCATCTGCATCATCATCATCATCATCATTATCATCATCATCACTCACTAACGCTGCTGAGTCCCTGAGCCAAACCCTGAGTCCATCATGACCCAAAACTACTAATGCTGAGCCAGTCCCTGACCCAAACCCTGAGCATCTGCATCATCATCATCATCATCATATCATCATCATCACTCACTAACGCTGCTCTGAGCCACAGAGTCCCTGACCCAAACCCTGGAGCATCTGCATGCATCATCATCATCATCCCCAATACATTACCCGTAATATCATCACCTCACTAATGCTGCTCTGAGCCAGAGTCCCTGGACCCAAACCCTGAGCATCTGCATCATCATCATCATCATTATCATCATCATCACTCACTAACGCTGCTCTGAGCCAGAGTCCCTGACCCAAACCCTGGAGCATCTGCATCATCATCATCATCATCATTACTCACTAACGCTGCTCTGAGCCAGAGTCCCTGACCCGAACCCTGGAGCATCTGCATCATCATCATCATCATTATCATCATCATCACTCACTAATGCTGCTCTGAGCCAGAGTCCCTGACCCAAACCCTGGAGCATCTGCATCATCATCATCATCATCATTATCATCATCATCACTCACTAATGCTGCTCTGAGCCAGAGTCCCTGACCCAAACCCTGGAGCATCTGCATCATCATCATCATCATCATTATCATCATCATCACTCACTAACGCTGCTCTGAGCCAGAGTCCCTGACCCGAACCCTGAGCATCTGCATCATCATCATCATCATTATCATCATCATCACTCACTAATGCTGCTCTGAGCCAGAGTCCCTGACCCAAACCCTGGAGCATCTGCATCATCATCATCATCATCATTATCATCATCATCATCATTACTCACTAATGTTGCTCTTGAGCCAGAGTCCCCTGACCCAAACCCTTGAGCATCTGCATCATCATCATCATCACCATTACATCATCATCATCACTAATGCTGCTGAGCCAGAGTCCCTGAGCCAGAGTCCCTGACCCAAACCCTGGAGCATCTGCATCATCATCATCATCATCATCATCACACTCACTAATGCTGCTGTTCCCTGACCCAAACCCTGGAGCATCTGCATCATCATCATCATCATCACTCACTAACGCTGCTCTGAACCCTGGAGCATCTGCATCATCATCATCATCATCACTCGCTAACGCTGCTCTGACCCAAACCCTGGAGCATCTGCATCATCATCATCATCATTATCATCATCATCATCATCACTAACGCTGCTCTGACCCAAACCCTGGAGCATCTGCATGCCCCACCAGTGTCTACCTGTGTGTGCGTGCGTGTGTGTGTGTGTGTGTGTGTGTGTGTGCGTGTGTGTGCGTGTGTGTGTGTGTGTGTGTGTGTGTGCGTGTACTTGTGGAATGGTTTGTACTCAGCTCTTTCTCTCCCATACTACTCTAGTCCATGATGAAGCTGCCAGGCTGCACCTCATTGCAGGGAACTAACATGCTAACCCCCCAGGCTCTCTGAGCTAGCATGCTAACCCCCCAGGCTCTCTGAGCTAACATGCTAACCCCCAGGATCTCTGAGCTAGCATGCTAACCCCCCAGGCTCTCTGAGCTAGCATGCTAACCCTCCAGGTTCTCTGAGCTAACATGCTAACCCCCAGGATCTCTGAGCTAGCATGCTAACCCTCCAGGTTCTCTGAGCTAACATGCTAACCCCCAGGATCTCTGAGCTAGCATGCTAACCCCCCAGGCCTGGTGTCAGTCCTGGATCTCTGAGCTAGCATGCTAGCCCTCAGGATCTCTGAGCTAGCATGCTAAAAGTGCCTCCCTCCCTCCCTGCAGCGGAGCCCGGCCAGCTGGAGTCCCAACTGCGGCAGCTGGACCGGTCCCTGGACCCAGTGTGCTACCAACCCCAGCTCACAGAGGGCGCTGTGGTGCGACACGACCCAGAGCTAGACTCCCCCTACATGGGCTATGTGAGTTCGGCACCTGGGACACACACACACACATTCACACATACACACACACACAGAGACACATAGACACACACACAGAAAGACCTTTGTCCACCCTACACAGCAGCACACACCTCTGTAACCCCAGGACAGGACACAGTATGTTGCCTGATGTTCTGACGGTCTGATGTTCATGCAATGACAAGTAGATCATTTGATGTTTTGGCTACACACAGTATCTCACAAAAGTGAGTACACCCTCTCACACACACACACACACACACACACACACACAGTATCTCACAAAAGTGAGTAAACCCTTCACATTTTTGTAAATATTTTATTTTGTCTTTTCATGGGACAACACTGAAAAAATGATACTTTGCTACAATGTAAAGTAGTGAGTGTACAGCTTGTATAGCAGTGTAAATGTACAGTCCCTTCAAAATAACTCAACACAGCCATTTAAGTGTAAAAAATACCTAGGGTCTATTTACGGTAGTTAACAACTTTACCTTAATAAGCAAAATTACGTTCATTGGTGGCGTTTTGAGCAAGACGGTTTATTTGCGTTATCACTGAATGGGCTTACAGTGATGCTAACAGGTGCCACGTCGCTATTTTATACCCCTAACAATGCTCAACCTATAACTACACTTCTGTGGTAGTGTGGTGAGGGTCCCTACAGAGAAACCAAAGTATTGTAAATTTTGAAAGTGTACAGAGAGGTTATAACAAGACCTGTATCATTCCATGGCTTCCTGGTCTGGTGTCGTCAAATCAGCGTGCGTGGGAGGCATGTTTGTATTGAAAGACTCAGTCAGATCTGCGCAGCACTGCCAGGTGGAACGTGCCCACTGACTTGACGCTTGGTGCTGGGAGTCATGCTCTGGGGGGGGAGTACAAAGGCAAGTGTGCGCTGCCTGCAGTCAAGCTTGGTGCTGGGAGGGTCCTGGTCTGGGGCTGCATGAGTGCTGCACTGGGGAGCTACAGTTCAGTGAGGGACCCATGAATGCCAACATGTACTGTGACATACTGAGGCAGAGCATGATCCCCTCTCTCGGAAACTGGGCCGCAGGGCAGTATTCCAACATGATAACGACCCCAAACACACCTCCAAGACGACCACTGCCTCGCTAAAGAAGCTGAGGGTAAAGGTGATGGACTGGCCAAGCATGTCTCCAGACCTAAACTCTTTTGAGCATCTGTGGGGCATCCTTAAATGGAAGGTGGAAGAGCGCAAGGTCTCTAACATTCACCAGCTCCGTGATGTCGTCATGGAGGAGTGGAAGAGGATTCCAGTGGCAACCTGTGAAGCTCTGGTGAACTCCATGCCCAAGATCGTTAAGGCACTGCTGAAAAATACTGTAATGGTGACCACACAAAATATTGACACTTTGGGCACAATTTGGATGTTTTCACTCAGGGGTGTACTCACTTTTGCCAACAGTTTAGACATTAATGGCTGTGTTGAGTGAGTGAGTGACTGAGTGAGTGTGGAGTCAGTATGTGTGAGTGTGTGAGTGTGTATGTACTGTATGTATGTGTGCGTGAGTGTGTGTGTGTATGTGTGTAAATGATGTTAATGTGTATGTTTTGGTTCCACAGATGAGGTTGATGGGAGATTGCCGTGGCAGCATAAACGCTGTGAAGAAGGCAGAAGAAGAGCTGGAGGAAGATGAGGAAGACCTGTCTGGACTCACAAACCCCGACAGCACAGAGACGCAGAGCACAGGTCTGTCCACTCTACAGCACACTATTCTACACAGAGCACATGTCATATTAGCACAACACACTATTCTACACAGAGCACATGTCATATACAGCACACTATTCTACACAGAGCACATGTCATATTAGCACAACACACTATTCTACACAGAGCACATGTCATATTAGCACACTATTCTACACAGAGCACATGTCATATTAGCACAACACACTATTCTACACAGAGCACATGTCATATTAGCACAACACACTATTCTACACAGAGCACATGTCATATTAGCACACTATTCTACACAGAGCACATGTCATATTAGCACAACACACTATTCTACACAGAGCACATGTCATATTAGCACACTATTCTACACAGAGAACATGTCATATTAGCACACTATTCTACACAGAGCACATGTCATATTAGCACACTATTCTACACAGAGCACATGTCATATTAGCACACTATTCTACACAGAGCACATGTCATATACAACACACTATTCTACACAGAGCACATGTCATATTAGCACAACACACTATTCTACACAGAGCACATGTCATATTAGCACACTATTCTACACAGAGCACATGTCATATACAACACACTATTCTACACAGAGCACATGTCATATTAGCACAACACACTATTCTACACAGAGCACATGTCATATTAGCACACTATTCTACACAGAGCACATGTCATATTAGCACACTATTCTACACAGAGCACATGTCATATTAGCACAACACACTATTCTACACAGAGCACATGTCATATTAGCACACTATTCTACACAGAGCACATGTCATATTAGCACAACACACTATTCTACACAGAGCACATGTCATATTAGCACAACACACTATTCTACACAGAGCACATGTCATATACAACACACTATTCTACACAGAGCACATGTCATATTAGCACACTATTCTACACAGAGCACATGTCATATTAGCACAACACACTATTCTACACAGAGCACATGTCATATTAGCACAACACACTATTCTACACAGAGCACATGTCATATTAGCACAACACACTATTCTACACAGAGCACATGTCATATTAGCACACTATTCTACACAGAGCACATGTCATATTAGCAGAACACACTATTCTACACAGAGCACATGTCATATACAACACACTATTCTACACAGAGCACATGTCATATTAGCACACTATTCTACACAGAGCACATGTCATATTAGCACAACACACTATTCTACACAGAGCACATGTCATATACAACACACTATTCTACACAGAGCACATGTCATATTAGCAGAACACACTATTCTACACAGAGCACATGTCATATTAGCACACTATTCTACACAGAGCACATGTCATATACAACACACTATTCTACACAGAGCACATGTCATATTAGCACACTATTCTACACAGAGCACATGTCATATTAGCACACTATTCTACACAGAGCACATGTCATATACAACACACTATTCTACACAGAGCACATGTCATATTAACACACTATTCTACACAGAACACATGTCATATACAACACACTATTCTACACAGAGCACATGTCATATTAGCACAACACACTATTCTACACAGAGCACATGTCATATTAGCACACTATTCTACACAGAGCACATGTCATATTAGCACAACACACTATTCTACACAGAGCACATGTCATATAAGCACAACACACTATTCTACACAGAGCACATGTCATATTAGCACACTATTCTACACAGAGCACATGTCATATTAGCACAACACACTATTCTACACAGAGCACATGTCATATACAACACACTATTCTACACAGAGCACGTCATATTAGCACAACACACTATTCTACACAGAGCACATGTCATATTAGCACACTATTCTACACAGAGCACATGTCATATACAACACACTATTCTACACAGAGCACATGTCATATTAGCACACTATTCTACACAGAGCACATGTCATATACAACACACTATTCTACACAGAGCACATGTCATATTAGCACAACACACTATTCTACACAGAGCACATGTCATATTAGCACAACACACTATTCTACACAGAGCACATGTCATATTAGCACACTATTCTACACAGAGCACGTGTCATATTAGCACACTATTTTTATACACACACACCCACACAATCACAGGCTAAACAAAGGCTAATATACACTCCTAGGACAAGCTAATACACACTCAGAGCTTGGGATAATATATACACATACCACAGGCTAACACACACTCACAGCACAGGCTAATACATACGTATAGCACAGGCTAACACACACATAGCACAGGCTAACACACACATAACACAGGCTAACACACACATAGCACAGGCTAACACACACATAGCACAGCAAAGGCTAACACACAATCATAGCTAAAGCTAACACACACTCACAACAAAGGCTAACACACACTCACAGCACAGGCTAACACACACTCACAGCACAGACTAACACACACATAGCACAGGCTAACACACTCATAGCACAGGCTAACACACTCACATCACAGGCTAACACACACATAGCACAGGCTAACACACACATATCACAGCCTAACACACACTCATAGCAAAGGCTAACACAAACACACAGCAGAGGCTAACACACACTCACAGCACAGGCTAACACACACATAGCACAGGCTAACACACACACACACACATAGCACAGGCTGATATACACACTCACAGCACAGGCTAACACACACACATCACAGGCTAACACACACACATCACAGGCTGATATACACACTCACAGCACAGGGTAACACACACACACATCACAGGCTAACACACACACACATCACAGGCTAACTCACACACAGCACAGGCTGATATACACACTCACAGCAAAGGCTACCACACACATAGCACAGGCTAACACACACTCATAGCACAGGCTAACACACACACAAAGCACAGGCTAGCACACACACAGCACAGGCTAACACAAACATAGCACAGGCTAACACACACATAGCACAGGCTGATATACACACACATAGCACAGGCTAATACACACTCAGCATAGCACACCATAAGAGTCATCCCTGCAGTCTCAGTTCCTATTTATACCTTGTAAATATGAGCATGTAAGACGCCAGGTGTTTGTGTCTCAGTTCCTATAGAATACTCAAGCGCGACGTCATGCTGTCCTGGCAACCGGATTTTCAGTTCTAAACAAACCAAATTAACAAGGGGAAATCCTATGCCACACATACGTTTTATGGAAAAGGAACGATTTTTTTGAGAAAATTTTGAGAGTTTGCTTTACCAATGATGTAAGTAATATTGAGAATAGATTGTCTTCATTAAAAAAAAAAATAAATAAATAACGTTGTGTAAACTGCTGTCAGTATGGTGCAGTGCTTCGCCCCTACGTGCAGGCATCAGTCTCATACTTGCCGATTTTTTTTCAGGTTTGTAAATAAATTCTTTTTTTTTCCAAAAGTGTCCGAAGCCACCCCGGTTGACAGTAATAACGTTATGTAATCAGAACAGATTAGTCAAATTTACTGTTACGTTCTAAACTTTATCTTTCATGCTAGCTCAAACTTTTCCTTTTATACGGAGCCCCGGATATGTCTTTGGGAAAAAAAATAATAAGTTGTGGCCACGAAATAGCAATTCGTTCCCACAAAATAATAAGTTGTGGCCACAAAATAGCAATTCGTTCCCACAAAGTACTAATTTGTGGCCACGAAATATTAACTCGTTCCCACGAAATAGTAATTCGTTCCCACGAAATAGGTAATTTGTGGCCACGAAATATTAATTTGTTCCCACGAAATAGTAATTTATGGCCACGAAATATGTATAGTCTAACATGCACTGGACAGCTGGGTGAGCAAATCGAGCGCCAGTAGAAGCATGTCGTGTCTTTTCTCATCACTCCCCACCAGCTCTCAATTCTCTGGTTTGCAGTAGGGTACAACCGACGATTGAAACGGGGACGAATGAAACATTCCGCTTTTTCTCTGAGTGCAACGATGATAGACAGACATCATTTGGACAAAACATAGAGCATATTAACCTCCGTTGCTCAGCCAAATGCCATCCTGTTACGCCCTGTTATCAATGGAGTTACAGGCGATAAACGATTTCTGATGGTCACAAGTTTACTTCATTAGCGTTTTTTTTTTTTTTTTTTGATTATTAAAGAGTGTTTTTCATTTAAAGGTTTGACTTCATGCTTATTCAGTAGAGCATTTAGTGCTCTCCCCAATCCCAGACGTTCACATTGCATGTTTGTTTGTAATGGATGCAAAACAGCCTATAATGCTAAATGTCTATGGGGGGACGATTGAAACACCTATTTGTCCCGACCAGGCAGTAAACCCCATTTATTCTAAGTCAATGCACACATATCTGTCAGCAAAAGAGGCTGGTAGCTCTTGGTTGTAAAGCGTAGACTTTATCCTCGTATTGGGTGCTCCAGGCACTCCAGGAACGGTGACTGAGGAAGGTATATTTAAAAAGCCTATATTAGTAATTTATCGTTTGGCATGTCCTTGTGAGGAGGGGTTCTTTTATGTCGGCCGCACAAAAAGACGGTTAAGGGACCGTCTTGCTGAGCACAAATATGCCATCAGAGTGGTGAATAAAGATTACCCCATGGCTAGACACTTTAACGAGTACCACAACAAGAACGACTCCTTGTTAACTATACAGGGCATTGAGCATGTCAGACCTTTGGCGAGGGGGGGCAATAGGTTACAGAGGTTGAACCAACGAGAGTCGTTTTGGATACATCGCCTGAATGCTATGGAATATCCTGGTCTAAATGAAGACATCGATTTCACTTGTTTTTTATAGTGATGTAGGCCTACTGATGTGAATGTCACTGTATATTTCTTTCATATAATTTTTTATTTTACATTTCTTTTTCTTTCTGCTGTATTAATGTGCAAAGGATCACCTGTTGTAGAATATCTACGTCTTTTCTGGTCATATGACCTCTTGACCCTATATAGGTGAGGCCTAAGTCCTCATTCACTTGTACATGCCCTGATGAAGACCAAGTGTGTTCGAAACATGTTGGCGTTTTAAACTATGGATTAGCCAGTAACAAATAAAGGCTTTTTAAATATACCTTCCTCAGTCACCGTTCCTGGAGTGCCTGGATTTGCTTTCCCTCCCGCACACATATCTGTGTTTATACTATATTTTATGCAGGTGAGACATGGAAAAGCAGTTTTAGAAAGATGCAAATATATTTGGGGCTATCAGGTAGGGGGTCGAGTTTTGCCATGTTAACCTATGGAGACTGACGGCCTGTGGGTCATGAAGGACACTTATTTGGATGTGTGGTGGCTTTAACCACATAAAAACAGAGTGAAATAACATTTTGTACTATAGAAACATTATATAATTTGAAACATGCATTATTCTAGCTATATTAATGGCATAGTGCATGCTATTTCCATAACCGCGAAATACGCGCATCACCATGAAGGCAATGAGTTGTTAACAGACATGAACCAAGACATTGTCGTGGAAAAACTATCCACTTTCCCGAACCTCCAATCCAACTAGCACTCTGATGTCAAAGACCCGAAGGAGAACACCAAGACGAGAGAAGCAGAAGACTGTTGATCCTTTATTCACCGTATTGCAGTGATAATACAATCCAAACAGCGTCAGGACTGAACCGCCAGGCAATAGAGTGATGAGTGGCAGCTGCTACCCGGCGAGATCTGATCTGAGTGTGTCTGAGCTCTTTCTTTTATGCTCTTAGGGGCCTGGGAGGCGTTCCTATCCTCAGGAACGTCACCAGGCCCTTTTTAGCCAATCAGAACGTTTTGGGACTTGAGATATTGGTGGAAAACCCTTCTCATCTAAACATTAAAAAATGTGTGTTACTAGGCAGAATGCATGTGACCAGGTCCTATGTGTAATCTGTTGCCAGGCAGAGTATGCGTTTGTTTTGGTTCTATGTGTACTTTCACTTTTGGTTCTGCCTCCTTTTCTTGTAAACCCCTCCACTTCTTCTCAGCCCTGTTTGGTTTTACTTTCACTGCCATTCCTCCTCAGTTTCACTGGTCTCTGACCGCTCAGTCTCATGACTTCCAGTAAATGTTGCATAACAGTTGCATAAACAATATCCTTATATAAGATGGAATGTTTTCTAATAAACCAGCATGTTTCTAATAAACCAGTATGCACACACACAAGTTATTATGTCTAGATAAAATCACTACAACATATAGCCCAGCAGCAATCTATCTAAAATAACACATACTTGAAGTACCATTCATGGTATGTTGTCAAATATTGAAGTTGTGGGAAGTTTACATAATTTAAGCTGTATGTTTCATTCGTCCCCCATGCTGTTTCATTTGTCCCAGCCAGGAGGGACGAATGAAACATAACGCACGTTCAACTTCTCCTTAAATAACTCTTGAACGGTTTTGTTCAGAGCTGTAAATGCAACTGTATCTGACAGAGGACAGATGTAGGTTGCTAGTGACAAAATATTAACTTTCAGTGTTTTGCAATGTCTTTGTAAATTACGTTTCATTAAAAAGTGTTTCATTTGTCCCGGTTCTCCATCAGCCTCGGCGTTGCTCCTGACTGTCCATCTATCTCGGCACAGGTCCTCGGGTCAGCGCACCTCTGCGACGCAACGTTTTACAAAAGATAAAAGTGCCCAAGATATGATTTCACCAGCCACCTTGGTATGCAAATAATAACAAAGAAATGGAACAGTGATGGGTGTGAAGGCGTGAGATGAGATGAGGATGGGGAACAGTGATGGGTGTGTGGGTAGAAGAGATGAGATGAGATGAGGATGGGGAACAGTGATGGGTGTAGAAGGCGTGAGATGAGATGAGGATGGGGAACAGTGATGGGTGTGTGGGTAGAAGGCGTGAGATGAGATGAGGATGGGGAACAGTGATGGGTGTGTGGGTAGAAGGCGTGAGATGAGATGAGGATGGGGAACAGTGATGGGTGTGTGGGTAGAAGGCGTGAGATGATGAGATGAGGGATGGGGAACAGTGATGGGTGTGTGGGTAGAAGGTGAGATGAGATGAGGATGGGGGAACAGTGATGGGTGTGAAGAAGTGAGATGAGATGAGGATGGGGAACAGTGATGGGTGTGTGGGTAGAAGGCGTGAGATGAGATGAGGGATGGGGAACAGTGATGGGTGTGTGGGTAGAAGGCGTGAGATGAGATGAGGATGGGGAACAGTGATGGGTGTGTGGGTAGAAGGCGTGAGATGAGATGAGGATGGGGAACAGTGATGGGTGTGGTGTGAGAAGATGAGATGAGATGAGGATGGGGAACAGTGATGGGTGTGTGGGGTAGAAGGAGATGAGATGAGGATGGGGAACAGTGATGGGTGTGGGGTGTATGAGATGAGATGGGATGGGGAACAGTGATGGGTGTGTGGGGTAGAAGTGAGATGAGATGAGGATGAGTGATGGGGTGTGGGTAACAGTGAGATGGGTGTGGGATGGGGAACAGTGATGGGTGTGTAAGAAGATGAGATAGAGATGAGGATGGGGAACAGTGATGGGTGTGTGGGTAGAAGTGAGATAGAGATGAGGGATGGGGAACAGTGATGGGTGTGTGTGGGTAGAAGGCGTGAGATGAGATGAGGATGGGGAACAGTGATGGGTGTGAAGGCGTGAGATGAGATGAGGATGGGGAACAGTGATGGGTGTGAAAGGCATTGAGATAGAGATGAGGGATGGGGGAACAGTGATGGGTGTGTGGGTAGAAAGACGAGATGAGATGAGGATGGGGAACAGTGATGGGTGTGGGGGAAGAAGAGATGAGATGAGATGAGGATGGGGAAACAGTGATGGGTGTGTGGGTAGAAAGCGTGAGATGAGATGAGGATGGGGAACAGTGATGGGTGTGTGGGTAGAAGGCGAGATGAGATGAGGATGGGGAACAGTGATGGGTGTGTGGGTGGGGTGTGTGGGTGAAATGAGATGAGATGGGATGGGAACAGTGATGGGGTGTGTGGGTAGAAATAGTGAGATAGAGATGAGGATGGGGAACAGTGATGGGTGTGTGGGTAGAAGCGTGAGATGAGATGAGGATGGGGAACAGTGATGGGTGTGTGGGTAGAAGGCGAGAGATGAGATGAGGATGGGGGGAAAAGTGAGAGGGGGGATGAAGATTCACCTCAGCTATCT